>NW_020884964.1:268608-466379 GCF_003945725.1 Corapipo altera
AGCTGGAACATTAAGTAGCTGGTTTGTTGGTTGGTCAGTTCATCACAAAGTGCTTTACAAAGGAGTTTTGTGTCGTTGTCCATATCTTACATCTCATCTTGAAAACAGAAATTTAGTTTTCCATCTCTGCTGAAGGACATGGTGATGCAAAAATCTTAATAAGTTTTTTTTGAAAGTAAGGAAGAAAAGCACAGATAAAATCCAAAGATAAAATTCTGGGTTTCTGTCTCACCAGTGGAGACAAAAATCACAGGCACAGCTAACAAGATAAGAGAGAAAAGGTCTAAGAGGGTGCAGGAGCTAAAATAATGTCTTGATTTTCCACAGTTCTTGTTGCACCTGAGGATCTGGGCATAGAGGGCTAGTCAAGGTCACTGGGTACTTGCAACGACCAGTGTGTGAGTTATTAGCTCTGGTCCTATTTTAAGTTCCTAAAGTCAGAGAGTTTTGCCTGGAGGGCGGGACAATGGGTTCATCTGCTCCTTGCTGGAGCCAGCGAAGGGTGGAGGAGTCATTCAGGCATGGTGAAAGGGGAATTGCCCACAGGAAGGACACTTGGGCCAGCCTGAGGTGCAGCAAGTCCTTCTCTGCCAGGCTGCTGCCTTCCTGCAGGACCTCCCCAATGCTGATGACCCTTCTGTGGGGACAGGAGGGTCTGTGGGTTTAAGGGCTCACTAAACTGCCAGATGTGAGGGCAGTTCCCAGGAAGGTCCTAGCTGACCCACATGCTCCTTGCCTATCACCCTATGTCCGCCACTGTCCTCTACAAACACCTCAACTCTGAGGATGTGATAGGCAAGTGAGTCCCAATCCAGGTCCCCTGGCCTCCTGCCTCCCCACAGGGGCCATGGGAAACATTGTGGGGCATGGGGACAGGCACAGCAAGGCACTCCTTGCACACACACACGTGTTTCTCTTCTCACCATCTCTCCTAGGGTTCGCTCTTTCCTGCAGAGTGAAAATGGGTTCGGGATTGTCCTGGCAGGCTGTAGGACGGCCGGGGGGATGCGACGAGCCACAGCGGGCAGGACCTGACCGGTCAGGGTGGGCTGTGCTGGAGTCAGGCAGGGCATGGATGCGAACTGTCCCGGTCAGGAGGGGCAGGGCTGGGGGCAGGCAGGGCAGGGCTGGGGAGCTGCCCCAAGCGGGGAAGGCAGGGCTGCTGGGGGTGGGTCCGCAGCCAGCCCTGCCTTTCAAAGTCCCTCCATCCGAGGAGGAAATCGGGAAATATTTCCAGCAGCAGGGGGACGAGGAGGAGGGCTGAAGCTGCTACCGCGGAGGAGGGAGGTCTTTCCCTGCCCGCGCATCGCGGCGGAGGGATGCGGAGGGAGGGGAGGCTGCCTGCGGGGCGGGCTGGCTGAGCGCATCCCCGGGGCGCTGCGCGCGTGTGTGTGTGTGCGCGCGCGCTCCCTCCATCCATCCCTCCATCCCTCCCTCCCTTCCTTCCTCCCTTCTCCCTCCCTCCCTCCCTCCCTCTCTCCCTCCCGCCCGCCGCCGCGCCTCAGCCGCGCACCGGGGCTCCGCCGCCCGCCCCGCCGCGATGCCCCGCCGCTGCTGATGCGGCCCCGGCGACGCCCGCTCCTGCCCCCCGCCAGGTAGGACCGAGACCGACCGGCCCTCGCCCCGGCGCTGCCCAGCGCGGCGGGTCCCCCGGCGCCTGGACACTGCTTTCTACACCGGCGTCGGAGTGCCGGGGGAGGCTGGGGGGGGCCGGGAGGGGGACCCGGAGCCGTGTGGGAGCCGATGGGGAGGCGGGGGTAGGATGCTCACACATCCACACACACCAGAGAATGTATTTTACAACCCAGCCACGGCACCTTTAGGCAGGCGATGGGGCTCGCCCCCCTCCCCCGCCGGCCAATCGCGACATGTCGCGACGGGAGGCGCGGCTGCGGCGCGGTGTTGCCTCCCCCCTACCCCAAGAGCCGGGCGTTGCTGGGCAGGTGGGGTCGGGCAGGGGACCGGAGCAAATCTCCTTCCCCGGGGGGCTTACGGGCGCATCCCCCCGTGCGCGGCGGGGTGCGGTGCCTCCGCCTGGCCGGGGCTGTGCGTGCCTCCAGGCAGGGTTGCTTTTCCTGCCTTGAGGCGGTTCCTGAGGTGAGTGGTCGGAGGCACCTGCAGCCACGCTGAAATTTCCATTTTCATCTCGAGCATCATGTGTTACTAAGGGCTGGTATTAAGCAGCGCTCATCACGTAGGCTTTGTCTAGGTGGAAGCATGGCTGGGGCTCTTCCGTCATCTTGAGTTTAATTCTTTATTCGCAGCCTTGTTGCTTCCCTCCCCACCGAGCCATGCAAAACAACTCCACACTCTGCTGTGTCTCCAAGGCGAAAGCAAACTGCCAAAATGTTGCAGAAAGGCAGCAAGCACTAGGGAGAATTGGAGTCTGAAAATGAAAGCTGTAGTAAAACCACAAGGTCACAGGCATGTGGGTGCAAGTGTGTGATTTCAGGGGACCTCTTTGCTTGTGCTTTGCAGGAAGATGTTCCTCCAGTCCCAAATGTTGGAAATTTGCGAGTCAGGTAATGGAAATGAAGGCTGAGAGAGGCTGGGATTCTTTGAGTGCTCTCCTGACACTTGCCTAGGTATTCATGTGCTTTTTGTCACCACCACAAAAAGGAGAGATGCACTTTTATTTAGAAAAGGGAAGCTGGGACACTTACATGTTGATGTGATGGTGGCATCTAGGAAAAAACGAGCTGTTCTATATGGCTTTGGCTGGGGAAGTGGATATCACCAAAGAAAGGCATTTGTAGTCCCTTGGGAGCACCTATGAAATGTTTCTTTCTCCCCTTTCCTTCCAAATGATTCTTCAGTAGCAGCTTTGCCCCTTGTTCAACACAGACATTTAGTCCAAATAGGGAAATAATCTAGCATTTCTAGAGCCATAACCTGCCAGCCAAGCCATGAACCCCCCCCCCACCAACTCCCCAGGAAAGCTGATGCATTTTCTGACTCCTCTTACACCCCACCAGCTCTGTTTCTCTGGAGACGTAAACAACTCCTAAGTCAGTGTTGGGAAGCCACGTTGGCCAAAGCTTCCTCTGTACCAGGGTTTGCATTCAAGATACCTGAGGAGGTTGGACATACTCTTTATGTCAAGCATCTCTGAATGCCAACACCAAGTAGCACAGTTTTAAGGTGATGAAACTTTGCTTTCTTCTCTCTCCCCCCACTTTCACTAAGGTTTTTGTGATCTATTGGCTGTGAATTGCTCCCGAGACTTAAAACAGGCTTCACCTGTTTTTCTCTCCTGGTACTGCTGTACATGACATGGCAGAACTTTGGCTTATGTCCTTGCTCCTGGGAGTCTCTACATCACCTTAAATGATGTTATATAGGCACAGCCACTTCTCTGCCTTTTGTAGTGTCCAGATCTGCTCAGGGCTTTCAGAGTTGCAATTTTCTGGCATTACATCTAGGACAGAATTTGCTTTTCTGCTGTGGTTTTGAGGGGATACTGTCATGGCTTACCAGGGTAAACCTGTTGTTCTCCAGCATCCCAAAGAAACTTAGAACCTGGAATAAAGCCCAGTGACCCCCAAGACACAAGCATCACTGAAGAGCCAACCAACAGGTTGGTGATAGACAACACATGTCTATGGCTCTCCTTGTGACTGCTACAGGGAAGAACCTGGAGCTTTGTTCAGCTCTATGTGCTGTAATCTGCATGTGCTCCCAGCTCACGGACACTGATGCCCACAGCTGTGCAAATCTGGGCTCCACCTGGATCTGCTACAGGGTGCTCAGGGTGCTGTGCTGTTGAGACTCTGGCATCCAGTATGGGCTGAGCCCACTGACCAGTCTTTCCCTTGCAGAGGACATAAGTGGTATCTCTCCAGCTATTTTCAGGAAGCTTGTAGGAACTTGGTTTTTTCTGCTATCTCTATCCCTCTGGTGATTTTAGCTGAAATTGGAAAGAGGGGGGAGCGATGCGAACAGACAGACAGACGTGGAAACTGTGATTTCATATGCCCGGCTTCCTAAGGAAACCTGGCTACAAATAGAAGTGAGATTTGGTGTTGCAAAGAGCTCCTGGGGAGACAGAGAAGGAGGGGGAATCTAAGGAGAAGGGAGAGGTGGTTAACCTTGTGTTTGAGGTAACAAAGGCCTGGCACACACCTGGGCTTAGATTCCCTTTCCTGAGTTCTGGGGGTCTAAAAGCTGGGCATCTGCTTGGCGCTAGCATTCAGCTCCCTCTAGAGTCAGCCGTGCCAGAGCTGTCCCTATGGACGGTGACTCTGCTGGGAGGTGACACCACCCTTCCCCAGCCAGGGCCAGTCACGAAGCTGGTGGATGAAGCATGCCAGGGTGAGCCTTTGCCCAGACTAACCTGCCCAGCTTCTGTCTAGTATCATGTCCGAATCGCAGGTCAACACATTCCCATGGATGCCTCCCAGCTCTTCATCCCTGGAGGGTCGCAGGGAGCTGGGGCTGGGGATTTGTCTCTTATCCCTTGAAGCTTTCTGTTCCTGCAGAGCCTAGGAGAGCATCCTGCTGCACAGAGGACCCACACACAGCTACAAACCCAATGCAAAAATAGTCACAGAGGTAGGAATGGACGCAGGCATAGAAGAAAGCAACAGGCCTGTTAATTTCTCCCTTCTGGTCCCTTTGGGGCACTTCTGGGCAGATACTTCCTACCCAGGCTACCCAGGAGCCTCAGGCTTATTAGCAGTGTTTTATTCTCCCAGCACTCTCAGGAGATGCTCTTCCCATATTCCATAGGGAGACACGGAGCACAGGGAGATAAAGGGCTGCCCTGGGATCGCACAGGGAGTCTGTTGGCAAGGCAGCCTCAAAGCTGGCTCGTGGAGACCAGGCAGACTGCACTGTGCTTAAATCAGCAAGGGAGATCCACGGGCAGAGAGGAAGGCATTCGCAACCGAGGAGGAATCATAGGGAAGAGCCTGATGCTGCTTGATAAAGAAGAGACCAAAGGCAGGTGGTGGGGATAGAGAAATGGTCTGGAGACAGCAGCAAGTAAGAAGGGAGATGTTTTAAAACAAACAAACGAACAAAACAAACAAACAAACAAAAACAAACAAAAAAACCAAACACACCAAAAAAAAAGCCCCACAACCCTAGAGAAATGTAGTATATTTCTCCCTTGCTTCTTATTTTCTGGCATATTCATTGCTGAGATCTTGAGTCATGGGGGAAAGGGGCAATTTGACACTTGGTCTCTGTGAGTGAAAAGCAAGACTCTAATCTCCCTGACAAACACTTCCAAGCTCATTCTCTGCAAGCTGCCCCCAAATTCATCCAATGTGGTTGAAATTTTATGTTCTGGATGTTTTGTTTTCTCTGTTTATCTGTTTATTTTGGAAAGCTGCTGGGGACATTGTGGGAGGAGATTGGATGCTTCATTGAAGAGATAGGATACTTGGAAAAATCAGTTGCAGACTGATAATTATTCTTACTTTTTAATGTCCTTTACAGAAAACAGGGTGGCCTGATGTGTATTTTACTTGATCGGATCCATGGAGGGCTTGTGCCTCTGACTATATTTGGAAAGGTTTTGATGTTTTTTGTACTGATGCAATCACGATGCTGATGGCCTGGAAATCATTTTCCTGATGTGGAGATCTGGAGGGTCATGGGCAGGGGATGCCAACAGGCTGTGCCTGTTTTGGAGTGGCAGAGCTGGGTGGAAGGGAGCAGGAGCCAGGCAGAGCTGGAGCAGGGAAGTGAGCCAAGGGTTTTCCAAGCTGTGTTTAAAGTGCCCTCACGCTGTGCAGCCCTGAGTGGCAACAGAGTATTTGGATTTATCAGCTTTCCTCCTCCATGGGCCTGGATGTACAGCCAGTGTGGGGGTAGGGTCTTTTTCCTGCCTTGATGGCTAAATCTCACAGCTGTCAGGAGCTAAGTTTTACCGAAGCTATGCCATGGGGTCATCATCAAGATCAGTAGTGAAGCCAGCAGAGCCTGTGGCTGCCTTGACAAATCTCCAAGCACCCCATACCTCCTTGCAGGACTGTTGGCATCTGTTTTGTGTCCCTTGGCTGTAGGAACACAGGGGACCTGGGCTCTTGCCTGATTTACTGATTGATGATCAGAGACCATACAATTTATTTGGTGGGGTTTTTCTTTCCTACAGTCATGTATTTTCTTAGTACAGGCTTTGCCCAAGATGCCTGCTTTAAAGCAGATTGCTACTTTCAATGAGGCACAGTGTACAGGTTTCAGCAGGGCCAGGAAGGGTCAGCAGGAGAGGAGATGGGGCAGCGGGTGTAAGTCCCATGTGTGGAGGCAAGGTATGCAGTGCTTTCTCCTGGGAATTCTGGTTATTGCTTGCAGTAGACTCTTTAAGTGCTGGTCTGCTGCAAGAGAAGCTGAGAAAGGGGTTCTGTGACTTGGAGATGTCAGATCTGGCCATGGGGTAGGAGCATAGGGCATGGTGGGGAGGGGGACACTCGTTGGCCAGGAGAGCCTGCCTTTTTGGGGCTTGATGTCTTTTCCCCAGGGACAGTGGCAGGAAGGTGAGCAGCTAACTTGCTTTGATGCTGTCTTTCTCTAGCTTGCAAGCTGGCTGTGCCTTGCAGTAACTACTAGCTGCTTCTTCGTCAGTTTTTGGCCTCTCTGGCTGAAGGGAGACTGTCTTTCTCCTGCCCCAGCAAAGGATGGTTTGAGCTGCCTTCTCTATCTCTGCAGCAGTGCACTCTCACCAGGAAAAGGTCTTCTCTGTCTCTGACTATGGGATGTGGAAGGGCTGTCTGGGAGTCCCCATGGTGTTGCAACATGCTCCTGGTTGTGTTCCCACATCATGCTGAAAAGCAGCCACTGTCACGTGAACAGCAAACTTTCTACTGGCCCCCAGCAAGTGACCAAGCACCCTGTGGGGAGAGGGTGCTGCTCCAACCTTCTGTACACCAGTGACACAGCTGTGAGGACACCTTCTTCCATACAAGCTGCCAGTAAATCCACAGTAGTGATGTTTATTATGAAACTGATGTCACAGTGGGGTAGGCACCGTTGGGTAGCATCGGCAGTGGCTGTAATGGTGAGAACACTGCTGTGTTACAGCTGCTCTGTACAGGTTTTCTATTGAATGCTGGGAAAAAGTTTCTCCATGGAAAGTCTCTCAGTCTCTCTTTGTGTGGCCACTCATTCCTTGTGAGCCTAGGCCATTGTCTTCCTTGCCCAATCCTTCTGTAATTAAAGTGTCTGGATTAGCAGTGTTTTTTCAGTACTCTTTAAAAATAACGGTGCTTCCAGTGTGTTGCAGATGGTCATAGACCTGTGTGTGATACAAAGGTGTAGGAAAATAACAGGAAGGGTCTTACGGTGGATATTTCAAGGCTGAAATGCCCCAATGGAGACGGGACTTTTGGGAGGCTGCAGCAAAGCAAAAGCTGCGCTTTGTTTAAATGCAGAGCAGCTTTAAGGCTCACTTTGCATGCAGCGACAAGCCGGCCTGAAGGAGCAAAGCTGTCAGAGCAGAGTCTAAAAGGCTGTTTCCTCCCTGTCTGGCAGCTCCTGAGCTGGGGGGCAGGAGCATGAGCTGGCAACATGAGCTCTCTCCTACCAATTTGTAAAACCTAGAGCTCCCTTGTCATGCAGGGAGGCAAGTATCTCTACAATCCTGCTAGCCCTGCTGTAAACAACAACTGCCCTCCTGGTGTTTCACACCACCAAGGTTGGAATAAAGGCTGGACCAACGTCCCTTGGCCAGGAGCTACATCTAAACTGAGCTTGCCATGCTCTCATGGGCTTTTTTCCCTGACTCTGCAAAGTGGCCTGCTGGCAACCCTGGGAGCTTGTTGCAAAAGGGAAGGGGCTCAGCTGCAACTTCAGGAGAACCCAGGTTGGTCTCTCTCTCTCCTGGCTAGCTCTAGCTTTCCCTTAAAGCTCTCCAGCAGCCCCAAGGCAGTTCCACTCCTGTAGTGGTAAAAAGGGCTCTGGGTGCTGTCCCTGAGCACCAGACAGTGCTTATGGGCAGGGCTGTGCTGGCCCAGGACAGTAGTTTGGGATTTTTCACCACACATGTACGGCCAGTGCTGAGCTCCAGAGCAGTCCGTGTCTCTGCCCAGTGCAGCCATGATCCATCTGATCCCAGAGGCTTTGGGGTAGTGCCTCCAAGGCCATGAGCACCACTGCAGGCAGGGTTTGCCAGGGCTGCCAGCATCAGCACCCGTACTTGCTTTTATTGTTGATGGCCAGGATGGGAAATGCAATTGAGACACCTTAATGAAAAGCTAACAAAGTTGGATTTGGAGGAAGGGCTGTTCTTCTAGTAGCCTTGCTTCTCATTGTAGAATAATGTAAATGATTTGTCTGGGAATATTCCTACAGCAGTGTGCTGACCATGGGCTGAGACCCTAGGCAAATGCAGAGTAAGAGGGTCTCTGGGGACCAAGCTATTTATTTTGGATTGTACAAATAAAGAAATTATGATGATTTAATAGCAGCTGCTTCTCAGAGATATTTTGAGTTTCAGGCTCTGGTTGCATGTGTGTAACTAGCATGTTGTGGACAAGCATTTTCTAGCCCTCCCTAATTCCTGAGTCTCACTGTGAATTGGTTTAAGTAGAAAAGCTGGTGATAGTATGTCAATCTTGTTTGATGACCACACCACAAAATGCTGGAGAAAGTACAGCAGAGAGCTGGGGGACACTACTGCTGCTCAAAGAAGGCACGTTGATGCGGCCGATGGGTTTCTCTTCCAAAGCTCTGGCCATTTCTTGTCCCTCTGCGATCTCCAAAAAAGTTCCACATTTCCTACCTTCTGCCATCTGAGGGAAAAATATTGTTTGTATGTGACATGCTGGTTGAAAATGCCAGAAAGATGGACTGCTCAGGTGCAAACCTCTAGGCCTTTTTTCCTCCTGTTTAACATAATGTGGGACTTGATTTAAAAACACCAACCAAATAGAAAAAAACAAACCCCAAACCAGCTTGTATTAGAATGTTTAAAAGGGAAGAACATGGCAAATAAAGTTCAAATGACTTATTAATTTGATTTCATGCATGTCTTTTTTTCTGGATGAGACTTCCAGTGCCCAAATCCTTTTGAAATTGTAGACTTGGTCCAAAGTGTGATGGGACTCTCCTATGACCTAAATCAGTGACCCAAAGCATAATATTTTTTCTAGAACCATCTGTTTTCTCTTCTTGCCAAGGGGATTTCACAATGCCTGATTGCTCTGAATAGTTGTACGTGTGCAGGGATATGACTTGCCACAGGGAGAAATATTAACGGAACAAGGGCAGGTGGATGCTCTTGAGTTTTTTGAAGAAACTACTACCCTTTAGAAGGAGAGGGTGAAGAACCATGCAGCTGAGTAATATCTTATGCCCACAATGAATTTTTTTAAGCCTACGTATTTAAAAAGGAAACAAAACTACACTTGCGAGCTATCTGGGATAAACAGAGTAGGTACCAAGTCAGCCTGTGTTTTGACAGCCCCTTTATCAAATGTCTCTGTGATTTGGTTTGGAGCAGTGTGAAACACAGGAGTACAGATGTTGGGTGACTAATTCATGCTTCAGCTAAACTTCAATGACCATGAATGCACATCTGTTTCAACTTAGCTATCTGCTGAATGGCCTGCAACAAGGCACTCTTCTTTACAAACATCATGTTTTCATTTTTTTTACTTCATGTTTGTAAGCAGTGGCTACAGTTTGCATTTGGGAAAGTGGAAGGAACCAAGGGACTGTGATCAGAGGTGCAATGTTCAGGGCTTCTGAATCTAGCAGTAAGAACTTTTTTTGTAGCATTAGCAGGATTTCCAACACAAACAACTTTCTTTTAAATCTATCTTCCTACAAGAGATTTGCTTTTTCTTGTTCATCTTATCTGTTCTTATCACCCAGCTCTCTGACTTGCTCATTTCCTCCACTATGTATCTTTTTCTTTTCTTAATTACAAAGCTGTGGAGCGGGGGTTGGAGGCAGACCAACAGCTCCTGGTGAGAAAATGTCATTTATATAAAACTGCCTTGATAAATTCTCAGTATTATTCTTCCAGACCAATAATCCTACTACAATATCCATAAATAAAAGCAAACAGAGAAGAGGGCTTTGATCCATCATTACAATGTCTCTTTTGGAGTAGACCCCATAACATGGGTGCAGGATGCTACCTATTGCTTCCTCCAGTCAGGTGTTCACTTGTGCACAGCCTTGTCTCTGCATAATATGCCCCTGCCCTAACAAGGAGGGGCGATTTGTCATGGGGGAGAAGGAGATGGGTGGTGGTTCACCAGGTGCTTTTCTTCAAGAAGGTGTTGGGGTGTTCCTGTTTAGGAAGGTAAATGCTTCTCCTCAGGAATGCCTGCCTGTACTGTTGCAGTCAGCAATGCAGCATGTGTAGCCTGTTCTGTGGCTGGAGAGGCAGCCTGAGTCCCAGCTGTGCTGTGAAACAAGACCTCTTTCAGAAGGAAGAGGGAAGGTATTCTTAGCCATCCCATTTGGGTCCCAATCACTATGACTGGGCCCGGATGACAGCTGGGATGCTGTCACTGGGTGCCACCTTTAGTGTGAATGAGTTGGTCTGTGTCTCCCAGTGCATGCAGCTGTGAGCTGTCAGACCTGGTGTGTTTTTGCTGGAGACCAGGCAGATGGCAAATGGTAGACTGAGACCTGCCAGGCGCTGCGAAGACTGTACTTGAGGAGGCATTGACTGTGTCTCTTGCTTGTGTCCCATCTCTGATATGGGCCTGGAAATGAGATCTTTCTCTTAGAAGTTAAAACCTTTCATGGCTGAACATTTTTTTTTCCTTTCAGGAGTGTGAGTTTTTTATGAGCAAAACCAGTTCAGCTTTTTGTATTTCCCAGCAAAGTCAGGATATCGATGTACTCATTTTCCTCTCTTCATAGAAACATTTTAAGCACTGTGTGATTAAATTAACTTGGACGAGAGAAGCATAGTATAGCAAAGGCTCTCCTTGAGGAGAAAATATAGCTTTAATAACTAGGGATCTGGCTTTTATTGGCTAGTAAAATTGAGAATGTAACACTGAGCATGCTCGGGTTTTTGCGCTAAGCATCTCTTTGTACTTAAAGGCATCTGTTCTGTCGGTTTATGCACTGTTAACTAACTGCAAACCTCTTTAACAGCTTCTCTACATTGCTGGAAAATCCTGAGGCAGGACAAGGGCAAGTACAGCTGTCATGCCTGATGACTGATGTTGTAAATGGAGTGAGAAAGGCCCTTGAAGGGGAAGCCGTCAAAGCTGACCTAGTGGGAAAAGAGCACAGGGACATATTTCCTCTCGAAGCATGCCAAGAGAGCCAGGCTTCGATGCATATGGGGCTCTTTCCAGTTTTGGGAAGGTGCAAAGTGATGCGCTGTGGAAGGAATGGCTCCAAAATCATTAATTACAGACTACCCTTCTGGTGCACCTTATGACCAAGTTACTGTTAAGAATAAGGTTTTGCCAGGGCTTGAGAGCTCACTTTATGCAGATTTCTGATGTGGAGTAGATGTTTAGGAGGACTGTGAGCAAGAAAAGGCTGTGAAATACATGGATTACTGTGATTTAAAATGGCAAGTATAAAAATATTTTTTAAACATGATGAGGGGATAGTAGATTCTCTGTCCTCTCCTGCTCTTACCCTGAATTCCAGTGAGAGAATGCACTGTAATTTTGAAATGGGAAACACTTCTACCAGCTGTGAAGCAGAATGATGGACTTTAATTTGATGAGGAACAAGAAAATGCAGTTGAACAAGTAGGCTTTCAGCAAAGAGAAAGAAACATCATAGTAGCTAAAGGGGGTAGGTGTTATCCCAATGGTAGCATCTGAATCCACCCTTGTTCAGATGACTGAACTAGATAATTTCTACATGAAAAACATCAGTAATCATAACAAAATGGGCTCATTCAATGGGTCTTCTTGAGTAACAGGATAACTTGATTATATGTTTGGGAAAAATGGGAAATAAAGAGACTGGAGAGGAAAATCTGTTATCTCTGGTTGGCCTCACTTAATGCATCTTTCCTCTTGTCTCTGAAGGTTGAGGATGTCTGGGATCTGTTCAGAGGAAGTGGCCATGTCACGAGTAACTCACCCAACCACCTTCCCAGTGAGCTTTCAGCTCCTTGTGCTGGTATTGCTCTTCCATGCAGATGGCATACATGCGGAGAGCCCCAGTGAACTGCCAGGGAATGACACTGAGGAGTGTGCTGGCTCGTACATCTGCAAAAAGGGTGTGATTTTACCGATATGGGAACCCCAAGACCCCTCATTTGGTGACAAAATCGCTCGGGCAACGGTGTATTTTGTAGCGATGGTGTACATGTTCCTGGGAGTGTCTATCATAGCTGACCGCTTCATGTCCTCCATTGAAGTCATTACATCCCAAGAGCGAGAAATAACCATCAAGAAGCCCAATGGTGAGACCAGCAAAACCACTGTGAGGATCTGGAACGAGACCGTTTCCAATCTCACACTGATGGCCTTGGGCTCGTCCGCCCCCGAGATCCTCCTGTCCGTCATCGAAGTGTGCGGCCATGGCTTCACAGCGGGGGACCTGGGGCCAAGCACGATTGTGGGAAGTGCTGCCTTTAACATGTTTGTCATCATTGCAATATGTGTGTACGTGGTTCCAGATGGAGAGATAAGGAAGATCAAGCACTTGCGAGTGTTTTTTGTTACGGCAGCCTGGAGCATCTTTGCCTACACTTGGCTTTACATTATTTTATCTGTGTCTTCACCTGGGATTGTGGAGGTTTGGGAAGGCTTGCTCACCTTCTTCTTCTTCCCCATCTGTGTGGTGTTTGCCTGGATAGCTGACAGGAGGCTTTTGTTTTACAAGTATGTCTACAAGAAATACCGAGCTGGCAAGCAGAGAGGTATGATCATAGAGCATGAGGGTGATCGGCCCTCCTCCAAAGCTGATATCGAGATGGACGGAAAGGTTGCTAATTCTCATGTGGAGAACTTTTTGGATGGGACACTGGTGTTGGAAGTGGATGAGAAAGACCAGGATGATGAGGAAGCCAGAAGGGAAATGGCTCGGATCCTGAAGGAGCTGAAACAGAAGCACCCAGACAAGGAAATCGAACAGCTTATTGAGTTGGCCAACTACCAGGTCCTGAGCCAGCAACAGAAGAGCAGGGCCTTTTACCGCATCCAGGCCACTCGGCTCATGACCGGAGCTGGCAACATCTTGAAGAGACATGCTGCAGACCAGGCCCGCAAAGCCGTCAGCATGCACGAGGTCAACAGTGAGGTGACGGAAAACGATCCCATCAGCAAGCTCTATTTTGAACAGGGTACCTACCAGTGTTTGGAGAACTGTGGCACTGTAGCCCTGACCATCATTCGCCGGGGAGGTGACTTGACCAACACAGTGTACGTTGACTTCCGGACAGAGGACGGGACGGCTAATGCCGGCTCCGACTACGAGTTCACTGAAGGGACAGTGGTCTTCAAGCCTGGAGAGACCCAGAAGGAAATCCGTGTTGGCATAATCGATGATGACATATTTGAGGAGGATGAGAACTTCCTGGTACATCTCAGCAACGTCCGTGTGAGCACTGAGCCCTCGGATGAGGGCGTTCTTGAGGCCAGTCGTGTCTCAACACTTGCTTGCTTGGGATCACCATCTACTGCCACTGTCACCATTTTTGACGATGACCACGCTGGTATCTTCACCTTTGAGGAGCCAGTAACTCACATCAGTGAAAGTGTAGGAACCATGGAAGTGAAAGTGTTGCGAACCTCTGGTGCACGAGGAAATGTTATTGTGCCCTACAAAACCATTGAAGGCTCAGCCAAAGGTGGAGGAGAGGACTTCGAAGATACCTGTGGGGAGCTGGAGTTCCAGAACGATGAGATAGTGTAAGTGAAGGTTTTACTTATTCGTTACAGTCTCTGTTTGTCCTGAAATAAAATGCACTTGGCTCCCAGAGCTGCACTAGAGGTGTTTGGGTGCCAGCATATTGCAGTAAACCATGAATGGCCATATGTGCTTTGGGGAACCTGAAATTCTGCGTTCCTGCCTTGCTAACAGGCGGGAGAGTGCCTGGTCATGGGCACTCCAGCATTTAGCACCAGGGAGGTGGAACTGATGTGGGAGCCCAACCTCCTGCACCATACCCATGTGCTGAGCAGAGCTCTATAGCCTCAGCTCTGCAGTGGAGCAGAGAACAAAACCAAAATGCCTGTGACCACCCAGTCATAAGGACCTGTCTTGCAAAGGGCTTAAACTGAACATATGAATTGTGGTACCTACTTCCTCTTTCCTGTTGAGGATCATGTCATCCGGGACTGGGCCACAGTCTGTTCTACTGCTCAGGGCTTTGTTGAAGGTCACTTTACCTCCTCCTCTTCTAAAGGCTTGTAGGCCTGGGTCATTGTCATGTAGGGAAGTCACATGGTTAGGATGCAACTGCAACCACATTTGGCTGCTTGAAAGTGAAAAAGAGGCTGAAAGCTGTTGGAAGCTACTCCAGAGTGTTGCTCTGTGGATGGTGAAAAAATTAGTAGTGCTGTAGCCTTATTACATTATGTGGAGAATATAAACTAGCTCAATAAATTGTGGTAGAAAACATCTATCCTTTGGTATGTCATGAAGACATTTCCTTGCCCAGCTGGTGTTCTGGGAGGAGCAGGCATTGGGAGTCCTGTTATTCCAGCCTCAGGCTGTTCCTACAGTAAAGTCTGTGTTTGCAGATCAATCCCTGCCAACAGGGACTTATCTCTGTAGCACAAAACCACCGCATAGAACTTAAAGCAGTCACTGATAAAGGGCACTGCTGTGTTGGAGAAGAGCTAACTTTGGCCTGACTGTTATGTATTATACTACTGGTCTCTTGGGAGCTGAGACGGACTCATGACGAGTGCCAAGACTGGTCTTTGTGTTCTGTCTGTTACCTGTATCTGCTGTGTGTGCAGAGGGAGAATGAAACTTCTTCATAAAACTTCTTAAAGTAAGAGGGAGAAAAAAGGATTTATACCAGTTGGCATTTTGACTTCCCAGGAAAAACTGAGCAAGAAGTTCAGAGCTCCAGCAATCTGGAGGCCAGAACATGCATGTTGCTCACGCAAGGGTCAAGAGCACATACTTCTTGGTTCCTGAATGATAGCTGTAGTAAAAGGAAGGTAGTTATTTGATTATATTTTTTCCCATTTGGAGAGAAGCAGGGAGTTGTCTGCAGAGATGCAATGAACAAGGCTATAAAGATATCTCCCAAAGGCTCTTTAGTTTTTATCCAGGTCACTCTGCACTAGCAAAACTGGGTTACTAGTAGTTGGATTTTGACATTTGTTCTCAGTTCCCATGGGACGTGACATGTTTACATGGCAGGCCAAACACACAGCCTTTGCAACTGTGCTCACAGGGGCTGGGACTCCCCCTTATCTAGTATCTCCCACTCTGGTTAGGATCTCTGTGCTGTCCTTCATCCAAGACCCATGTCCATGCTGTCTCTTGGTGCTCAGTCTGTGATGTCAGGTTGTGCAGTGAGATGGTGATGCCTTCTCCCTGGCACTGCTGTGCCTACTGCCTCTGGTGGTGGCTTTCCCTCCACTACACTATCCACTGCTGACTTTTGCCAACGGGGCAGTAACCAAGGGGTGTGCTGGAAATGAGCTGACCACATCCTGTTGGGTCTGCTGCCTGGCCTCCTGGGGTGTGCTGGTGTGCCCTCACCAGGGCAGCAAGCCTCCTCCTTCCTCTTTTTACTGGCTGTCAGAATGTACACTGCAGGCACAAAACAGGGGAAAACAGCTTTCTTAGAAACTTCAGTGTGTTTTTTTTTTCTGTGCAGATGCCATCATATCTCTATTGCCTTTGAACTATCTCTTCCTGTAATCACAGGGAGGGACAATACATAGGAAGCACCATTTTAGGAGTTCACAGTGTGGTACAGATGCTTGGGGAATGGTGCATAAGGAGATGGTGACTACAGGGCCATGTATTGACTAAAGGGCTTTCTGCATTCAGGTGGGAGAGGACATGCACAGAATGAAACTCATAGTACATATTCCAATCTGTATCTGAAAGGCAGTAGATACTAGTCTAAAACTTAGGTGCTACAGTCCATGTTCAGGTGTTGGATGGTACAATCTGACTTGCAGAAGATTTCCTGCAGGCCCATGTTTGCTTGGGCACAAATTTAGGGCAGCCCTGCAGCACAGAGGCTGAGTGGTCCTGACACTGAGCTGCTGCTTACAGGCATCCTCCCATGGAAGAATTTGCTCCAATGGTAATAAAGAAGATATGCTAGCACAATATGTGGATTATAGAGCTACAGCCTGTTTACTCTGTCACTGCTTGATAGTGCCGTGCTTTAGCTAAATCACAGTTACGTAGAATGGTGCAATTCCCTAGCACATTGGATTCGATAGAGTTCTAAAATTTCAGGTTTTCCCATGCTCTGGTGGCCAAGAGATGTCTTTGCTGCCCTTTCTAAAGGTCTTTAGTGCCTCTTCAGCTCTGCCATTCAGGTCTGTATCAATCAGCTCGGTAAAATTGAGTAAGATGTGTTTTTCTGGGGCACTAATAACAAAGGTAGGGCAGTACAGGGAGACACGAAGATAAAGGAAAAGCATTCACAAGCCTCTATTATTAGAAGGCTGGCTTGCTGGTAAGTCCCAGTAAAATTAGAAAGCGCTGGAAGGACCCTGATCTTCTGGAGACCTTCCTCTGGTTCCAAAAAAGCCTAATTACGTAATTTGTTGTTTGTTTGCAGTGTCCAGAGAGACTTTCCCATTTGGCAGTCTGTTGATGACCCCCTTCCCAGAGTACACAAAATAGCTGTTTAACTGCTGAAGCCATGCTACTTCATTTGTTTAAACAAACATCTCATTCTGAGGCTACCAAAAAAGATATGTAGTGGAGAAGATGCTGGTTCTCCTGTGGAGCATTTTATCCCAGCTATGCCTCTTGGAGTGATGCTTTTCTGCTCCTTGTTCCTGAAACACAGCTTGTGTGTTCAGTGGATGCATATTACCAAGTGAAAGAAACAGCATTTAAATGCGTTTTGCAAAGGGGTTACCTGTGTTTTCATGACAAATTGTTCCAAGTTGTGTGGGAAAGCTTAAGATGTTTGACTGGGGTTCAGCAAGGTCAGTCTCTGTGGTGCTGCACTGGTCCCTGGGGCTCTGAGACATTGCTGTAGGACAAGGTACTATGATTTAAAGTGTAAGAGAGAGCCTTCCCTCTGGGGCCATCCTCAACAAGGTGATTCCAGCCTTGTCTTGTGTCTCCATTAACAACTAAAGCTTTCTTGATGAGAACATGGAGATGTGTAGTTGTAGGCTCTTCCTGTCCACTCGCCTACTACAGCTATTGTGATCATAGAAGAGGTCCCTGGTTCATCTAGCCAGGCTATTTTTATCTCCTGACTGAATGGTAAATAATTCAAAAGAAGTCCAGTTTCCTATATTAGAAAAGGAAGCACTCCTCTCAGCTGATATCCCATCAGTTCTTCTCCTTTCTATCTTGGAGCATCAGGAGGGGTACCTCTTCCAGAGGTGACTGCAAAGCTATATGGAAACAGTGTGTTCTTAAATATTCAAAAAGATTGTAATTTTTTTTAGAGGTAACATTCAGAGATAACTAGAGATCTATTACAATCTGCATTCCAGATGTTTGCACACACATCCTAAAAGAAAAGTTTTTACTGCATTAATGTCAATGAGGAAGATGGCACATACAGTTTTGTGGGCAACCAATCAAACTTGTATTTCACCAATGCATTCACACCTATAAATGCTTGGAAAATCTTATGTCAAATTATCTCACGGTTCATAGTATACAGTTTAGCTGTTTTTATAAGAGATGTCTGCTGCAGGTTTAGGAAGTGACAGAGATGCCCACTGAATCTGACTTGCCCAAGTCAGCTTCAGTATTTCTCTGGAAGCATAAATCTAGGAGTTGAATGCTAAGAGAGACAAAAACACCAGCTAAATCCTCTGATTTTTTTAGGGAAAGTGTCCCCAGAAATCACATAGGCTCCTCCCAAGAGCCCTTTAAAAACATCAATGTCAGTAAATATAGATTGTGGCAGGAGGGGAACCAAGTGGTACTGCTTTTTTAAGTACCCCTTTTCTTTTCCAAAAGAAGTTGGGTGAGGTATTTCTAAAGAAACAGCAAAAGCCATATCCTGACTCAGCCCTGAGACCCCTCTATGTCAGTTTTGCACCTACGGTCTGCAGCTTCAGAGAAAAAAAATAAAGCCTTCAGCATGGGCAGCCTTGCAGTAGGATGCAGTTGAAGAGCAGGGTATCTTCTGCTGTGGCAGAAACCAGGCTGAAGGGGAAGCAAACAAACATTCCCTTTTGAAGGTTTCATTGTTGGACACATTCTCCTGCTCTCTGTTGTCCCACTTTGTTTGGCTGGACCAATGTGCATCCCCTCACTGAACAGCCCCAACTTGCATAGGGTTAATATCTGGCAGCACAGTGTGAGATATCAAAAGAGACCAAACAAAGACTAAGCTCTTACTTGGCCTACTTCCAGAGCCCAGTTTGGGGTTTAGAGAGTGTTTTCCCCTCACCACTGGAAGTTTTGCCTGTCCCAGTGGGATTTGCAGGCAGTACAAATATGGCCACCTGGATCTAGAGCTTGAATCTTTGGCAGGAGCACCCAGTGCTCCTGGTCCACCCAGTAGAAGTCCAGCTTATGGAAGGTGGCCCTGGCTGCGGCCCACAGGAGGGGTCTGATTAGGTGTGTTGCTCCACGCTGGGGCATGGCATGGGGGCCTGTTTCCCTTTCCAGGGGAGTTTTGAGGAGGAAAATTCACTGGGTCTGAAATGAATCGTTGCTTTGGTTCCTGAAGGCCAAAAGTTGGTTGTTCCTTCTTAAGAAGGGAAGATGCAGCTATAACAGGGCTGTCTTTTCTTTTTCTCCTCTTAATTCAAACAATGTTTAGTCTTTCCTGAACATGACTTAATATCTCCCAGCCATGGGCATATCTCTTAAACTGTGTGGACAACCCCACACATTTGTTAGGAGGCATCAAGGAAATGAGGTGTGAACATCTGTTGTTAACAGACCTTCCCGCTGTGCTGTGCCCAAGACAGGTCTCGAGCCTGTGAAGCACATACTTGCAACTATGTCTCCAAGCGTCTCATGGCTTGGTCTGGTCCTCTGCTCCCTGGAGCAAGAGCCAGTGGATCTGCTCCTGTCACATGTCATGATGGTGTTGTAGGAAAAGTCCCGCCTGTGGTGTGCTTGGGGAGGGTGAGCATGGGATGCTGCAGACTGTGCTGTTTGCCCAAATAAGTCAGGAAATCTAGGAACTTGATTTGGTGATGTGTCCTGTGGAGGGGCTTAGGCAGCAAAGTTGTGTCATTGGATGAAGGAAGTTGTGCCAGTACATCACTGGGGGTGAATGAGGCGGGGGAGAAGGGTGAGGACAAGAGTGGTTAGCTCTCGCTGAACAACTGACACAGTTTTTGTCCTTGAAAAACCAATGTTTCCTTATTTGTAATGAACTGTTGTTGGCAATTTACTGCTGCCAGCTGCATCTCTGTGGTTGATTAAGGGAGCTTGGATCTTAAATATGTAATAACTCCCTGAAAGCCATTGAGAGGTAGTTATTAGCTTCATCAGGGCCTGTGTACACATCCGCTGTGCTCCTTTATGAAAAGGCTACCTATTAAATGCATTGTAGTAATTTCTAAAACGCAGGATCTAGGCTTGTTTTAAAAATTAAAACAACAACCCTAGCAAAGCCTGTTGGCATGAGAAAGTTTTCTGGAGCAAAGCACTGCTGCACAGCTCCTTGTTGGGGAGACAAGAATGGGGGATAGGAGAAGTCCTGTCCCCCTTTGCAGACCCTTCTTTCCCTGGCATGTGCTTGAGCACTGCTGGCAGCAGCATTGGCATCAGCAGTGACATTCAGGTTTTGTCAACGGATCTGTCATTCGCCCCTCTCCCTCCTGTGCACATGGGATCCATTGCTGTGGCAAAACCTTGAACAGGGAGAGGTAATTCATTAGTACATGGGATCCTGATGCAAGTGCAGCTCAAGTTGTGCATCTGGCTTGGGAATAGACTTCTTTCCTCTGTCAGTTTGCCCTCGGGTTTGAACTCAGTGGATGGCACTCGGTATTCTTGCAGCAGCAGGGCTGAATTTGTGGGCTTAAAACGAGAGTGACAGAACAAAAAGCAGACAGCTGACCACAGACGGCATCCAAGCATCTGTGCAGATGGGCAGAGAAACATCTGCTGTTATCCAAAGCCAAACAGAGAGAAGCTGGACCTGCCAGACAACTGACTGAGTCAGAAGCAGACCCTCCTCAGAGGGAGAGGCTGAGCCTAAAGGCATCATCCCACATGCTGCAGGCGGATAGAGCATGATCAGGCAGCTCTCTGCTGACAGGGGGATGTGATGTTGCTCTGCCCTTGTCAGGCAGGCCTACCAGAGGCGATGCACAGTCTTCCATGCCTGGATCTGGCTTGTATATGTCTCTACTGGCATTGCTCACACCAGGGACAAAATCATGTGTTCAATAGCAAGGACATGCACATCGCTGCCATGCAAGGGAAAAGTCACCTATCCTATGCCTTCTCTCTGCTCCTTTCCCCGTTCTCCAGCACCATAGGATAACGGTTTTAGCTTAACCTTCACAGTCTGGTCTTGCCAAACCACCTGTGTTTCTTCAGTACTCTCAGATGAGGAGCATTGATTAACAGTCTTTCACAGCCACAGTGTTTGCAGTGCTGGGTGCACGGCCTCACTGTGCTGGTACTACTGGGTATGTTCTCTTTTTTGCAGTCTTGGGCATGGCTGGAGTTAAGGTCAGCCCTCTCCAAGTCATAAATGCTATTTAGCCTGAGGACATCTTGAGAGATATCAAAAACTATACTAATGAAGTTTCTGACTATGACATTTGAGGCTTTGTGCTGGTTTCCAAGAATGGCAATGCTGGATCCTGGGTGACAACAAATAATAAAGGCATTCTCCGTTTTAAAAATATCTTAGTGTAAGAGAGAAAATATTCCCACTGCTGTGTAAGTGAGAGGGTAACCAGCATGGGCCTCCTCCATCCAGTCCCTATATGGTTCCCTTTCCATAATGTCTGGACTCCTTCCTACACAATCAAAGTAACAATAAAATGTGTCTGGCAATGGGAAACAAAGCAGCAACAAAGAATGGGGTATGGCTGGATCCCTGTGAATTGGGTGCTGGAAGGAGAAAGACGGAACTGATGGCATATGCCTGCCCCATCAGAGCAAAGTCCTGTCCAGGGGAAGGTCTTCTGAGTGTAGATCTCTCAGGTGCCTGAAAACAGGGGTGGGGACCAACTGAGTGGAATTCAGTGCAGAGATACTACCTGTGGGGTTTTTTTAGAGGTGGTTGAAATTTTATGGCATTCTTGTCAGCAAGCTTCTTTGCAGGTTGGAGGGCTTGAGTGATTCCTCTGGTTATTTGCTCCTGTTAAAACACTGGTGTGCACTAGTCACACACTGTGCTATTTTGGGGTCATGCAATATGGCTCTAATTCAACCACAAGACCAGTACGCCCTGCGGAGACCCTTGTCCCAAGGGCCAGATGCACTGTCACCAGGTGGCAAAGCTGTTGTCTCACTGGCTGGGATATAAAAAGGACATGAAGTTTTTTATTGGGTCCAGAAGAAAACAAATGCACAAAAAAGGATTGATTTGCTCTGAGCTCTTTTGCTCTCAACTCGGTTGCTTGCTTCCTAGTAAGAAACTCATTTTGAGATGTGCTTACGTGTTCGTGTTTTAATTTGTCAGTAAACATTGTCCTAAAGAACAAAATAGTTATATGTTCAGTCTTTGCTAACAATTTGGATGGATCTATTAGCACACTCATCAGCCCCTCAAACTTCCCAGGCAGGCTCTCAGCTCCTCAATATGTGCAGGCATCCCTGCCCTTCCCCCTGGCGCTTGCACCCCCCCATTTCTGTGCAGGTCATGTGGCCGTGGCTCTGCCATCTTCTGCCCCAAAACCTTCATGCATCCTGAGCACTGCTCTCACCAGTGTTGTGACAGATGACTTATCCTGGCATGCCTTTAGATAAGGGCAAGCAACACGCCTGTCTGGACACTGTGGACATTGTGCTCCGAGGAGCTGTGCACCCTCGGCCACAGCCCTCCCTTCCCTCTCAGCAATGCCTTTGTGCAGCCCAGCTCTGCTGTCCTCACACTGCACAGCTCTCACACAAATTCACAGCCCTGTCACAGCATATAAGGCAGAAAAAAACTCAGCTCTGCAGGGAGTCTGGAATGAATCGAGCTGCAGTGAGCAGGGGAGAGACGCCCTGGTTTCATTGAGAAGAGGAGCCTTGATCTGAGACAAAACTTGTTACTGTGGCTCAGGCAGGTAGGGAGCAGGTTTTACCTGGCACCAGAGTCTGCATAGGAACCAAGTGTTTCCTTGGTGCGGTAGATTTCCATTCACACTTTAGGTTTGGCTATGAAAATTTATCTTCCTCCTCAGCTTAGCCTGGATATGCGACAGAACCTAGGGGAATAAGATATCGCCCCTGCATAGGGTAAAAATAATGTAAACAAAGTCAGTATTAATGCCCCGGGCACAAATCATCCTACCACAGGGGAAAGGGAGGGAAGCATAGCAGGAGATTTACCTGACTCATGAGCTCTCCAGTGACCTGGAACTCAGAAAGAATCATACAGAAACATGAAAATGGGTCAGTTTAGTAGGGAGGATTATAACAGAGCAGCGTGGGAGTGTTGGGTCAGAATCAGTCTGAGCATGAACTGGACAAGAATAAGATGGGAAGGAGATATTCCGGACATTCATGCCTTAGCAATGCAGAGAGAGAAGGGGAAGGTAGCTGAACAACAGATTCTACCAAGAAGCAGTGGATGTTTGTGTTGATGAGGCCTGCAGTTGTAGGAGAAAGATGATGGAATCTACCTGTCCCCAGACCCAGAAGGCATACTGAAATCTAGCCTCACGTTATGAGGGACTCTTAGCAGTCCCTCTGGAAGGTTTCATAGGCAATAGGTGATGTGCAGGCAAGCTCAGAAGCTGCCTTCAAAAGCAGCTCAGCTAGATTAGGTCTGTTTTTGTACCTAAATGAGCCTAGAATAAATCAACACAATTTTTGTAAGTACCTCAAAGATAACAAGGAGATGAATAACAGCCAGCATATATTTGTCAAGAACAAGTCTTATCAAGCCAACCTAATTTCCTTTTATGCTAGTCTTTTGGGTAAGGGAGAAGCAGTGTCATCATATCACTGAGCTTCAGAAGGGCTTGTAATGTTGCCTAGTTCAGTACTGTCATAAGGAAGACCTGGCTAAATGGGCCACTGGGGTGATGGGTTCTAACCTGTCTGGAAAGAGAAATGTGTCATTGGATAGGGGTAAAAAAGTGTTCAGTAGGTTTGTGTCCTGAAACAGAGCTTTTTGGGCATGGGAAAGAGAAAATTGGTGTTTTAACTTGCAGATAGAAAGCGTAGAGAGGTTGGAAGTGTTTATGAAAGGTCAGATGGGGATTTACAGAGATGGGCTGTGAATTAGTTTGAAGAGAAGACACTGTAAAGTGTTTGTGCAAGAATAGTCATATGCACAAATTCAAGTGGGAGGGGAACAACCAAGTTGAGGGGGTGCCGTTATGACCTGGCAGCCAAATCTGAGCTCACAACATCATGCTCTTGCAATGAATAAGACAGATGTCATCTTGAAGATATTCAAGTGGGGAGTAGCCATCCTTGTACTCTCTGCTCAGCTGTGTCCAGCTCTGAGCAATCTGAACACTGAAGAGGTTAAGAGTCCAATGGAAAGCACAGAAGATGACTGGTGATCTGAGAAACATGACCCAAGGTGAGAAACTACAACAACTGGTGCTATTTAATTTAGAGAGAGGTATAGGGAAAAGATATAAACCTTGAGCTTGGTAAAGAGCAGTAAGACATTCTCTGTGTCTTCAGGGTCTTGAGGAAGCAGCAGAAGCAATTCAGATTAGACAGCAGGAAAATTTCCTCATAGTACAGGAGGGTCCACTCAGAAGGAGCTTGGGGGAGTGGGTGACCTCTGTTGACAGCAGGGAACAGCTTAGAAGACATTGCCCAAAATGATACCAGATGTAATGTCTCTTTCAGGACACATTGGGTCAGATGAGGTCTTGGCAACTCTTCCTCTGCTGTTGTTACGTGCTAGCGAAGCAGAAGTGTCCATCATGAGAGTTGCACTTCAGTCAGGTGGCACCCGTCCTGCATGATCTTCTGCCACAAACATGTGATGGGATGGCATGCAAAGCAACCTACAAATGGAGCAGAAAGACCTTCACAGGTTCCCTGTGGCTCTGGGCTCTTTGCTCACAAGGGATATCTGGGATAGGGCCACTGCTTGCCTGCTGTCCGTGTCCTTTTCTAATAATTAGATGCAAACCAAGCTTCCCTGCAGGAGAACTCTGTCCCCCTGGGGGAAGAAGCAAGGCTGCACAGATTAAGGAAGCTAATTAGAGGGGAAGAGAGCATTGGTACCGAAGCCCCAACAGTAAACTTTGAAATCTAGATAAGGGAGCAGTATTTAATTATATACAATTAAAACACCGTATCTCAGTCCCTTGAGAACTGGCAGTCTTGGAAAGCCCTCACAAAGGTGCTAATGAACAGATCTGAAGGCAGCAGTGGGCTAGGAGCTGTGCTTACCAAAGTTTACCTGCGAAACACATATAAAGAGCAGAGCTAGGAAAATTCCCTTGGGCCGCTGTCTCCTTATTCCTGTGTGACATCCTCCCTCTCCCAGAGCAAGTAATGGGAACCCAAATCTTGGGAACTGAAAGGGAGATTGCTTTGCTCTTACATGCAGCTGAGCAAGACCATTGCAGACACCCATGCAAGGAGAGGCTATCCTAACAACGTTGGGAAAGTTGGAGAGGGTTGTAAATACTTAGTCTGAGAAAGATAAACAGTCTTTGTGCCCTTTTCTCCCAACACACAGGAGAAAAACCTCCTACCCCTGTACCTGCCAGCTAGGAGTGTCCTGGTATCTCCAGGGAGGACCATGCCGATGTTCCCCTATGCTCCACAAATCCTGCAAAGTTATCTTGGGTTTTTTTCCTTCAAGTTCCCTCTAGGCTTTAAAGCAGCTACTTCCTCTCCCAGCTCCTTTGCTGCTTCACGTACACAGTCCCTGACTTCTGATCCTTTCACCTGTCCTCTTCAGTCCAGGAGGACCATTTGGTTTCCCTGTAAAGTGTCTGCCTTATGTTTTAACATTCCCTTATTCCACTGTTGCCGCTGAGATAGCAAACTTTGTGGACTGCAGCAGTAGCTTTTATCCCATAGCTGCTGCTGGGTATTAATGCAGAATATCCAAAAGCTTGGATGGATTCATATAATTTGGCAGAGTAGAACTGCAGAACCAGCCTGAAGTTTTCCAAAATTCCTCTTCCTCAGCAACTTCAAACCCTTAAGGAAGGCTTTTAGTTCAGCCTTGGGTGCCAAAGGAAGTGGTCTCTGTTTTAATTTGTAAATATGAAGTGCCAGAGGGCTTCTACCCTCTGAAGGCAGTAGCTTCAAAAAGCACAAGTGAAATGCTAGGGCTCCTTTTCCTGCATCCTTGTCTCCTGTCCTTGTTCAGGAACACACCTAGCGCAAGGTGCGAGCTGCAGGTTGTACCAGGGTGGGGTAGTGGGCTGGAACCTCAGGCAAGGGGCCATAAACTGGTGCCGACCTATTGCCTGACAAAGGGCACTGGCACCTTCAGTGCTGGCCAGGGGGTTGCCAGTTACCCAGAGAGTCTGAGAGAACCCATATAAACAGTGAGAAGACCCAAGACCAAATATCACCGTTGGACCAAGAGGTACATGTAAGGAGTATAAAGAGCATGAGAGGAAGAGGCACGCAGACTGTAAGGGTACAAAAACCAAGGGTTTCCTTCATTGACCCTGGAGGCACCAGCTCAAGCTGTTATGGTGTCCCTGCACCACGATTAAATTACTTGATCCAGACGTCCAGGACTCTGCTACAGGAAACCTGGGGTTGACCCCGTGAGGGAATCTTGTCTGACAGTGAGTGTGGTGTGTGGTGGGAGCCAAGCAGGGCACCTCTGGGTTCACTGGAGCTGCCCACTGCAAAGGTGCTTCAGTCCCAACAGTTTAAATCTTGGGTGGTGCATGTGTGACTCCCAGAGTGGCTCCTGAATGGTCAGACAGGAATGTTTCCTTAACAGTCTTTTGCCTGCTCTTTGCCCCCACATTCTGTTTGGCACAGAACCTTTCTCTTTTCAATGCACAGAGCCCATGAGTCACATCTGTGATGTTGTCACAAACAGCTTCCCTGGTGATACAGCTGCTTAAAATGTTACAAGACCTGAAAGTGATGCCAGTGCCATTGAGGTTAATTTTATTTGTCTGAGCCTTTCTGGTGATGTTTTCCTCTGCTGTGCCAAGAGCTAAAACCTTAGGGTGTGCTTCACTCATTGTGTTTTGGGTGAAAATTAAATTTCTTGTTGAATCCCAGGGCTCCAAGAGCTAGGGTTTTAAGAAAAATTCTGACTACTATTTGGTGTGCCCTGTCTGGTCCTTGGTGTGCCACAGAAAAATTTGCCATGCTTTGGGGGAAGAATTGCTGTCTGTTGCCAGTCCTGCAGAGCTGGAAGGCTTAAGGCCAGAGGAGCTGGAAGGCTTAAGTTGCTTCTCAATTCATGTATTCCTACATTAGTATGAATGAGCATGTTGGTCTCTTGCAAATATACAAACAGATTTCTACAAAACACTTGCTAATGAACCAAAACAGCAGTTTGTCCTTCCAGTGATTTGTGGGGAGTCAGTAAAAGACTCAACCTGGGGAGCTCATTACACTGCTGAAGTAGTGCATTTTTAGGGGAGATGCTGGGAAGCTATTAGCTGCCAACTGTGAGGCAGGACAAGAGGCTTGGCAGTGCCAGGAGGAAACCTCTGAGAGGTGATGTCTGTTGCCTCTGTGGGCACAAGCACAGGGGCAAGACAGACAGGCTGTGGTTGTGGGGCACAGGAAGTGCTGATTTCCACCCCCAATCACTGTAATCTCATGGCCAGGTGTGCTGATATTGTGCTGGGATGTTAGGTTTCTGGTGTGAAATGGAGGAGAGCAGAGCCTAGCATCAGTGAGAAGGGAGAGCCACAGCAGCCTACTTGAACACTTAGCCACACGCATTGTATAAACCAGAGATGACCTGGAAAATACAGTCAGACTCTTCAGGGTTTAAAAAACAGGCACTTAATCCTATACATCAAAGGGAGTGTGGCACTCTTCAGCCACTGCTCTGCTTCACAGAGGCACAGTTCATTTGTCACCTGCAGCTATTGCACAGCTCAGCTACAAAGCTAAACCACCCCATTGCCCTTTCCTCTTGGTCTAAGTAGATGGGCTTACTCACACAGCAACTGCAGCCATTTCCAAAAGGGGTGCATATACCTCAAGGTGCCCATATACCTAAGGGCTGCATATGCTTATGCCTCAGCAATTAGAGTAGGTGGAAAACCAACTAGGGAAATGCATGTATGGGGATGATGAAAATTGGAAAAGAAGGAGCAGGAGGGAAAAATGAAAGAGGGGCCAAAATCACAATGGTTTGTATGAATGGTTCCTCTCTGCTGCTGATGAGCACTTCCAGAGCTGCAAAGTGCTTAGGGTCCTCTTCAGAGGGCCCCTGTCCCACCAAACCTTAGAGCAAAGTTGTACTGTTCACATTTGCAACAGGTAGTTTCAAACAGGTAGTTCGAAAAAGCTCTTTGGCTCTTGCTCCAGAATGAGTTTGACATTCATATCTTAAATGCATTGAGCTGATATTGCACAAGTTTCAGCTTCAGTGTGTTTGCAGGGAGAACCCTGGCTTGGCTCTAGGCAGCAAAGGTTAAAAGCAGTGAGGAAAAGAGAATAATTCTGGCCTTGCCAAGAAAAATCACTTGCATGGTAAAAGGAGAACTAAATTGATCTGAATTTTCCTGCTGTTTGTCAGCATTTCGGTAGTCACACTCTGTGTGGATGGATACATGCATGTGAGAGAGGGAAAGAAAAAAAGATAACATGAGAAGTTCCATACTTAATATTGTGTTAACCCATTCCCTCTCAGCTAGGGTAGAGGTTTAAAATTCCTCTGCTGTACATGAAGGGAAATGTACTGGTCTGTGTGAACATTATTTAATTAGGGAAGAAAGCTTTACCTTTCCAGAAAACTGCAACTGAATAAACCAGTTTGGAAGCCTCTAAGAAATTAATTGAAGTTCAGTGTTGCAGGGAGGAGACTGGAAACTTAAGCAGGGGATGCATTTCAGACCAAGTGTTTTGAAAACTCCTGCTAACAGCAACTGTGACAGAAGGTGAAGCAACAACACTTCAGCACCTCAATTTCTCTGTAAAAGCCTATACATTGAAAAGGTATGTATCATCAGGCAACTCATGCAACAGCTCTTTGCAAGTAGGAATTTGCTTCTAGCACCCTAGTTATGTGATGGAAAATCCTGCAAAGGAGCAGATGGGAGTCGCAAAGCCACGTGCCATTTTTGGACCCAGAGCTCAGCATGGTGGTGATCTCCAGCAACACCCATGGGGAGTAGTGCCTGCCCTCCAGCCTTTGCTGGGTACAGGGCCCTTTGATTTGTGGCATAAGTTTTATTCACTTACTTCTTTTTGAGATTAGACACATGGGCTAATTAGAGGAGAACGAGTGAGTTCAGCTAACTCATTTGAACGCGGGTAGCTTTAGGCTTGCATTTGGGTCATTAAAAATGAAATAAAATTATGTTCTCTTTGCACCAGTTATTGTGAGCATGGGCCTTGATTTGGCAGCAGTTATCTCCCCAACACCACTGCACTAATGACTTCTAACACAGAAGGAGCAGTGTGTCATTAACACAAAGGGGTGGTGGGAATCTACTGTAGGCAAAGGAGAGTCTGAGACAGAGTATGTCACTCCTGTAACAAACCCAGGATTAACTGGCTGAGTTTAAACCCTTGGGAGGGCTAGAAGGCACAACATTTGCTGACCCATAAGGGAAATGTTTGACTGAGGATTTTCCCCCACAACTACCTTTTTGCATTTTCTGCTCTCAGTGAAAGTGAGGAAAACTGGAAACTCCACAGAAGCATACCTGCTTTTCATTAAAAAAGCTGGAAGAGAAGAAACCACATAGATTTGGAGGGATTGTTGGCTTGTGTTTTACAGAAGACACCTGGTACAAAATAGAATGTCAGTCTTGCCTACTTCAGTTCCTGATGACAGAGATTGACATTGCAATGCTAATACTGAGTGACCTGCAGAGATTTACTGTGCTGGGAGGGCCTTGGGCCATGATCTTGCTGTGGGGATACAGTCACATTGCTGGACGTTATGTTATAAGGGAGGTGGATGTTTGCTTGCATACTGTGATAGTGGAAATGGCTCACATCTCTTGAGCTGCAGAACAAAATTACCTTCAATTTCTTCCTCACTCTCTCTGTGCCTTGTAGCAGTGTTCTCCAAAGGTGGTTGCAATGCAGGCATAAATAAAATTCACCATGCACTGAGACTACACATACCTGGAGCCATAACAGAAACCTTAATGAGTTAAATCAGAACTTTTATTACCTAATTTCTCATTGTCAACCAGTTTCTTGCACCTCTGTAGATAATTAATGTGGAGAATAGTTTTTGCCTTCTGGAAACTGGCTGCCTCTTTAAATTCTCCCATCAGAGATGATTTTCTTCAGGCTTGTACTTCTTTCTTCTCATTATCTTGTTAATGGGACTGACTCCGCCAAGTGGAGAAAGGAAAATGTATTGGCAGGAACGAGAGGCTGATTTGCCTTTGCCTTGTCAATGTGGGCACTGAGGCCTGGGGAGCAGCTCCTGCCAGGTGAAGGGAGAATAATTCCTCTTTCTGCTGGAAGCGCTGCAAGGGTGGCTGCAGCCTGGTAGAGGTAAGCCAGCTGAGCCATGACTGGGGCTGAAAATGCCTTGAAGCAGGAGGGCTAATCATCTGGCCACCGCTCCTGTCGGTAGGCTCTACAGCTGCTCTTTCAGCAAGGGAGCTCTTTTCAAATCTCAAAAATACCAGCTGCAGGGGCAGTGCATTTTTGAAGTCTAGAGGAGTATAAAAGACTACAGATAAACTTGAAGAGTTTTCCCAAGTAGCTAAACCTCTGGGTTATATCTGTTGAAACTGTTGAGAGAGGATCCAGCAAATATTTGTAACACTCAGATTTCTACCGAGGATGCTGGGTATTCACATGAAAGAGTGGGTACAGCTCTTGCCTCTTCATGCACCTGGGGAGTGCTAAATGAGCCTGCACGCAAATATCACTGTGCTCTTTTGGGGGTTGGTCCTTTTCCTTTCCAACCTTGTGGCTGGGCATATCTAGCAGATGTGCCTTCCTTTTCAGATCTGTCCTTCCACATTTCCTGTGCAGTGTTTGGAGCACCACGTGTTTGGCAGTGGCACGCAGGCAGGGAGCAATGTGCACTGGTAGTCAGAGGTAGCCAGGCTTCCAAGGCATGTGGAATGAGGGTTGGCAGCAAAGCAGCTCTCACATAAGGAAGCTGGGAAGAGTCACCAGGCATCAAAGTCTCTCCTTACTACACCTGATGCTCCTCTGGGGTTGGAAAACCCCTTCTTCCCACAGAGAGCACTTGTCTTTCATCATGGTGTCCCTGTTTCCACCTCAGCCTTCCCTCTGTCGCATCATTTCAGTTTCCTGTGCTCATCTTCTGAGTGTCACAGACTCAGGGGAAGGAGGCTTGTACCCTGCCTCAAACCCAGTGGGACTGAGTCATCCTGCCCCAAAATGTGCTGTGAGTACCTACACAAGTCTGATGTTGCTCCTGGTTTGGCCTTTCAGGCTCCCTGCAAGAGAGAATTGATGTCCATCAGGCTTAGTTCTCAGATGTCAAAAATTAATAAATGAACTGTGTTTTACTGGGATATAAATCATACCCCGGGCTGCACTGGGATGTGTGATGGTGCACGTGCATACAGCCTGGTGCTGCCTGCAGGATGAGCTCCTGCTGTGAACGCGCTGGCACTGGTTAGATAAGCCAAATAATGCAGCCTGCATAATAATAACAACAACTACCACGCATAGTAATTACCAGCAAAAGCTACTGGGGGGGGGGTTCTATCTCAAACAGCAGTTCTCAAGCCTGCATCTCCTTGCTTACCATCACTGCAAAGAGGTTTGCTGTGTCCGATGCTTGTTTCCACCCTGGAAACTCACCATTTGTTGTGGCATAGCTAGCTGGCATTACTGCTGCTTGGGTGCTGACTGAGACCAAAATTTGATTGGTTGGTGGTTTCATGACCATGCTCTGCTGAGATACAGCATGAGTTACAGAAAGGGAAGCAAAAGAGGGTTTATATTGGAATAGAAATGGTTCTTATGGTTTTGACACCCCATATGTCAGGGACATATGCAGAAATGAATTTGCTGCTGTTTGCCTAATAACAATAAGCAGGTTGGGACAGCATGTAAGATCTCACAAAAGGAAATTTGACTTTTCTGTCATAGTCTCTGTTTTTTAATTGAAATGTTCACTGCTGTTTTCTTGAAACTCAGTTGCAAATAATGGGAAGGCATTCAACTGCAATGAAAAGGAAAGGCTGCCCAAGAAGCACGTGCCTGTCAGACTGCTCTATGAGATGTCCTGTGCAGAGGCTGATGTCTTGATGAGGACCAAGTATTGTGAGCTCCAGCTCAAGGCTTAGACATGTTGGCAAAATACTTGACTGGTTTGCAATTAACATTATGGGTGACCTGTTGAAAGCCTATATGCAGCAGACTGAGAGCAGGAATGCCAGCTCTTTGCTTTTGAGCATGACACCATCTCTGTGCTGAACAGCGATGTCTTGATGAAAGTATTTAATATCACAGGGCCAAAGCTGTGGGGCCATGAACCTGTTCTTCAGGGGCCATGAACCTGTTCTTCCTCCCTGTAAGAAAAGTCTGCAATGCTGTTTTTCAAGCCTGTCTGTTTTTGAGCATCAACATACAACCGTAGGATCATAGAATGGTTTGGGTTCCAATACCCTTGCCATGGACAGGGATTGCCTTCCACTAGACCAGGTTGCTCAGAGCCCCATCCAGTCTGGCCTTGAACACTTTCAGAGATGGGGCATCCAAAACCTCTCTATTTGACTTGTTTCAGTGTCTCACCACCCTTAGAGCAAAGAATTTCTTTCTAATATTTATCTTTGTCCTTCAGCTCAAAGCTATTACATCCCTACTCCCTGTCTCACCTGAGAGGCAACATCGCTACCCTGCCAACCACGCAGCAAAGCTAGAAACAGAGACTCTTCCAGCATTACAGTAAACCTGAAAGCCATGAGGTAGGCAACAGTTTGTAGGCTGAAGGGGAAGGGAGGACAGAGCTGACATCTGTGGTGTTAGGTTAGCAAGTGCTCAGCTAAAAGCAGAGGAGGGAAACAGGAAAACGCCGCTATCCCAACCAGGCTCCAGTTTGTGAAGAAGGACTTTGTGCTAGGCCATGTGCTTCACGCTGGGGAGGAAGCACCTCTGTGAGTAAAGCTCTGCAGTTCATTCATTTCCTGCTGCTGCAGGAGGACACGTGGAGGGGTCTCAAAACCAAAAAAATTTAGAACTCCTTTACAAAAGATAAGTCACAGTCACTGGTAGAGTCTGAAGCAACATGTTTCAATGCCTTTTGATTTTTTAAGTCCATTTTCATGCAGGAGTTGTTTCTGCTCTCATTTTTGCAAGCCTGAATACCAGAAAACACCATTCCCCTGTTCACCAATGAGTGTCTTCTAAAATGCCCTGCCTCGGCTTGGCAGTGCTTTACTGTGGGAGTGCAGTGGGTCACCCCATGACTTTGCAATAGTTAATAGTGCTTTATAACTCCCAACTGCTGTCACAGGCACATGAGGCTGGGGGATGTCTCTGTGCATTTACAGAATGCTGCGCCCTGTTGTACACGTGGCTGTGAGTGTGACATGCTGAGACATCCCTGGGAGAGCAGAGCTGTTAATGCTACAGCGTGACAATCATACTTCAAAGCTAATTGATGATACGGGCTTGCTAATTTTACAGAGGTTAATGGATCTTCTTGGAGCTGTGTGTATGAGGATTGCTAGGGACTTAGCATCTTTTTCTCCCCTGTGGAGTTCTTTGACCATATATAGCCAAGGTATCAACTTACAGGCCTGGGATTTCAGCTTTCTGTTTAGATTTCAGATGAAAGGCTGCAGTTGGAAATTACTGTTATAAATATTTCCTGCTATCTGGTAGCAAGGCTGACTTCAGTCCCTTCTAAGGAATTCACCATAATTATCCTTTACAACAGCTGCAATGAAAACTCTGTTCCTGGCAAAGGCCGGTGAATGGAGCATGTCCTCCAGCTGCTCCAGTGGGATGGAGCTGCACCACGCACAGGAGAACTCACCAGGGTGTCCTGGGTGAGGGCAGAGCCCTGCTGTGACCCTGGCTGTGGTGTTGCCGGCCTCGGCACCCAGTGCTGCAGCTCTGTTGGTTTGCTGTGGGACCGCTGCTAGGGCAACACAAATGTGTGATGTCACATGCTCCAGCAACTCGTACAAGCCAAAGAAAGCGCACACAAAGCCCGTTGGTGATGTTTTTAGGCTGTCTGCAAGCACAGAAAGAGGGGAAACTGTTGCCTTTGCAGTCTCAAACCTGCCTGGTTGCTTTCTCCTTCCTGCCAGGGCTTTGCTGGCCGTAGGCTGGCCAAGGGGCTGGTGGAGTGGCCAGGGCTAGGTCAGTTTGCAGAAGCTGGGGTTTGAAATGTGGATGAACCTCCTTTGCCCCGTCCTGAGGCTTGCAAAGGAGATGGAAGTGGTCGGTAGAAAGGGCAGCCTGCAGGTAACTTCTGCTGCAGCCACATAGGGCATGGCAGGTGGGATTGGACAATCTCCACATTGTGGGAGCCAAGGGATTCACCTGGGCCCTGCTCTCTGTTGGCCACCAGCAACGAGTTCCCTGAGTCAGGGAAGGAAGGGAAGTAAGTGCCACCCAGTTCACCATCCAGCTGTCCTTATTTCATGAAAGAATGTCTCCCTTTGAGTGCAGCCAATGTAGGGCACAGGCTGGACATTCCTGGAGGAAACTTTCTGTGGTTTCCTTTCCTAGGGAAAAGCAATGAGTGCAGTGGGCATTTGGGGCCATCATCACTCATTTGGAGAAGCCCTGGGACAGAAGCCTGGGTAAGTGCTTTCAGTCTCATGGCTGACTGACCGGTTTTTTGTTCCAGTGCTCAGAGTAATAGAAAGGAAAAGGGTGTCACCCTGCCCAGGACTCTTCCTTTTTCATTTTCCCCTTTATCTCTCTCTCTCATCTACCTTTTAAAATCTCTTCATGTATCAAAACCCCACATTGAACCAGCCAGAGCTGCCACAACTTGCAAAAGGGCTTAAAAAAAAAAAAAAGTGCTGCAAGATCAGTTAGAAATCCTGACTCCCAGGGCCTCTGAAAATTTGGGCCACAGAAATGCTGCGCAGTTGTGCAATTTAGTGCCTCTGAAGAAGAATAAATTTGCTTTAAAAAAAAATCCATCAGCATATTGCATGTATTTATAGTTAGCTGCAAGCCTTTCCAGTGAGAACTTTTAGAATTTATTTTAAATTAAAGTGACTAGCATGACATACCAGTACTTAGCCTTTTAACAAAACATTTTAGTCATATAAATACAGTTGCTATTATTAAACTCTAGAGAAAGCTATCAAGCTGCTCCAAATAACATCCCTCTGGTTTGCCTGTCCGACCTCTTCTGTTCATAGCCAGAACCAAGATATTTGAACACCTGGTTGGACATCAGGGGTTCGTTTTATTTTCTGCTTCCTTGATGGCTTTTGAAGCTTGTTTTAAACTTTTGATTCTGCTTTCGCTTCTTCTTTCTCTCCTCCTTTCCATTATGTTACTTCTTATAACTTTTTCCTTTTCCTTCAGGCTTTTTTATCATTTTCCTCCCCCTCCCTCATTATCCAGGGAAGCCCAATTCCCAGTTATACTTTCTGGCCTTCTTTCTGAAAGCATCCAGAAACCTGTTTGCTGAATCAGTTGCTGGGACTGACTTTAAGGACAGAACAAGTTGCCCTCTGTTAGCAGAGAGTAGGGGTATTTCTGTGCATTGAAAACATGCCTGTAGGTGAGATTTTAGGAAATCTCTGTCTGTTTATCCTGTCTATACTTACATCTTTCAGAAGTGCCAAGCAAGACCAAATTTTGATGTTCCAGAGTAAATAACACTAAACACGTTGCTGACTGAGTGGCAGACAGATTTTGACTTGTGATCAGCACAGTGCAGGGAGAGCCTCCTTTTTGGGAACCTCCCCATCAAAGAACTGTCTATAAGGTAAAAAAACAAGTAACCAAGGACTGGGTTTATTCTGATCTCTTCCACATTAGTCTTTACCCAGTTCATTTCCTAACAAAAGCTGAGCAGCTTTTCCTCATTACAGCTTTTAAGCCTATGTGGCTGCTAAGAGAAGGAGGATGCAATAAATCATCCAGTCAATTAACAAGGGGCTTTCTCCTTATTTGTAACATCCTTTCAAAGCAAATGAGTATGACTGCTAATGAAAGGAAGCATATGCAATAGTTTAAAAATAGGTGTCTGAGGTCAATGAGGAAAATCTTTGCCCTGCTGTGTGTAGCTGGACCTGGCATCCAGCATTTCCAGTTTGCCTGATACTGTGAATAGAAACCCCTGTGCAAAGGGGCTGCTGCCCCTAAGTGTCCCTCTCAGCTCCTGTTCTTCAGCACAGGCATCATGTAGAGGAAACCAGCCTGCTACTGCTTGTGTTCCCACTAGTACACTGCTTGTGTACTAGTCCAGCAGTGGCCCTTTGGCATTTACCCAGCCTCACCTGGCTCTCCTTGATCTGAAATCATCCTGCCTCTGCTGGGAACCCCCCTGCTTGCCAGTCCTCGTGGTGCATGCAGGGTCCTTTTTACATGGTGTGTTACCAGCTGTCCTGGTGCAGATAACCACAGAGCAGATTCCCAAGAGCACCCATATCAAAGGGGTTACCCCCCTTTGTCTCTGCTGTCCTTCACCTCCTCTGCAGCTGTGCCTCTAGCTGTCATCATGCTTTTGTACTGTCCCCCCACAACCTTTGTGGCACTCTCCCTCCTGTGCATCACCTCTCCACTTGCTCACTCCCAGCATCCACAGTAGCTTATTGCTTCAGTATTTCCACATCCAGTGGAATGCCAGCACCATAAATCTTGCCTTTGGAGGTGAGGAATGGAGGCACAGGAGTCTGGGACCAGCCTGCAGGAACCTAGTTGCATGTATCATTGCTGCAACTCCTCTGCCAGCCAGTGGGCTTCGGGGGTGAGCTTTTTGAAATTCAGCAACCCACAGGTGGGATTTGAATCTGCTGGGAGGAGAAAACGATCAGCTGTGTCCTAACACTTGCTGGCTTCAGTTGACAAGTGTCTCCTGAGGGAAATCAACAGACCTTCACAGGGTTTCTGATATGTTTTAGGGTTTTCTGGACTGAAAGGCTGGGTTCAACTCTAGACACTGCATTTCAAACCTGGAATAGAACCTCATAGGTTTGGAGCATAGTTTTTTTTTTAAATAATTCCTTGAGATCTGTCATATTGCTTGGCATCTCCCTTCCTGACAGTCTCTGTCTCTTAATGTGCATTATGAGGGAAAGCCAGGGCAGCCGCTCATGACTTGGAGGTCCTGAGCCATGTACCCGGGAGACACAGGGCTCTCCAAAAACCTATGAGCATTGATTTGATGGTCCAAACAAGGGCACATCTGTATCAGGCTGGATGGACAGGATACTGGACAGCAGAAACAGAGGGTATCACTGTTCAAAACAGTGTGGGTCCGTGGTGTTCCCCTGCAAAGCCAGGATTTTCTGTCTATGATACGTAGTGGAAGTAGGAAAGTTTAAGATTTTAGCGTTTATCTTTCTCTCCAGCATGGGACATTGAGAGGTATCAGGAGCATTCTCTGAACATAATTTCTGTTTGCTTTGTCCTTATTCCAGGTTTTCTTTCCTTTTTTTTATCTCTCTTAATTCTGACAGTTTAAAGGACTCTAAGTATTGTGTTTTGGAATGAAAAGTAAACAAACTTAGTTATGCTCTGAAAATAGCTGACACTTTGCAGTGATTCCCTCTGTCCCTGTCTGAACTGGTCACTTTGGCCCATCTCAGCTGTCCTGCCCTGAGCTGCTGCTTTTTCCCAGCTCAGGAGCACTCATGCGTTCACATTCATATGCTTCCCTTCTCACCACAAAAAATGGGGCCTGGCAATGCTACTGCCAGCACAACTAGGGCAGTAATCCTTAATAACCAGTAACCAGGAAAAAGACAAACACTCAAGCAAGTATGAGGCAAAAAAATCATTTAGTTCCTGTAACAATTACTTTATTGTTGGGGTTTTTTTAGCCTGGAGGTCTTCTAGCCCTGTTTTTCTGGTGGTTCAAGAGAAAAAAAAAGCCATATCTGTAGTTTCAGTAATCGCCCAAATAATTGCACTGGTTGTAAACTGCGTGGTAATGAGCATGTGTACAACTGTGATGCAGAAAGCAGAGCTAAATCTGGCTGAGAGTGCCAAGCAATATGCACTGCAGAAGTAATGATTATTAATAGTATGTGTTGACTTAAGCTGATAATGCCCCAGAGCTTTCATTCTCTGTATCTCACCAGCAGGAGACGGACACTTGGTGCGGAAGACAAATACCTTGTAACTAGGAAACTGCCTGTGCCTGTACTTCCTGGGGGCAGCATGTCCTTAGAGACAGCATCTCACCAGGATGGAGCCTTTGGGGTATATTTTGAGCATAGGAAAACCAAAATATCAGAGCAGGGGATGGTGGCCTGTGTCCTTACAATTTTCTTTGCACAAAAAATTCTGGAACTGTGTTTGGGTGTGACAAAAGGAGACACAAAGCACGGCACAGGTTTGTCTCTGGGGAGGACTCTTGTCTGAGTTAATTATTCCCATAACCAGAGATAATAAGTGCTGAGCCCTATTTTTGGAAACAAATGAAAGGTGAGCTAGTGAAATATTAAATAGGAAAAGTTATCATCTGAAAGGTAGAGCTCATTGAAGAGGGTGAAAAGAAATTTAAGTGGAAAAAATACGAAACCTCACAGTGTTGAAATAAGAAAATGCTAGAGTAATCCATTAAAAATCCCCAAACCAACCCAAAACCTAGTATCTTCACTTTATCTTTGCTTTCTGGTTCTTATTCAATCTTTCCAAACAGGACCATAGGGACTGTCAAGTCCCTGGGAGGGGTGGGGAAGAAATTCTTTACTTACTTTCTTTAAACTGCTCTCTTCTTCTACCCTCCATCTTTTCCAGAATTCCTTGGGTTTATGAAAAGAAATCTCTGATGCAGCAAAAGTAAAAGTAAAACCATGACTGTGGTAACTTGTAGCATTTCAGAATTTAGAAAGCTGTTTAGCAAAGAGAAGTAAGGGAGCAGTCTTTCTTCCTCTGCATTTTTTTGACAGTTTTGAAAAATTAATGAAAAACTGGAAGGAAAGTAAAAGAAATTGGTAGGAATCGGCACCACTGAGGATGTAAAGTAATGGCAGGGAAATAGATATTTCAATAACAACAACAACAACAATAATAATAGAGATATAATAAGAACACTGAAAATAATGCTGTAAAAATTAGTCTGGAGAAATGTGGTATTCAAACAATTTGTTTAGAGGATAGAGAGGGCTTGACATTTTCAGAAAATAATTACAAGATAAGTTTTGGGTTGTGAAAAAACTTTTAACAAGATATTTTTGGGCAGGTCTGATAGTACACATTATTCCTCTACAGAGAATTGTGGACATTTAGATGACAGAAGAAAATTTTCCTTAAGCCAGAACTGCAAGTGGCCTCTACTCAAATGTAGGGATCTATGCTGCCTTGTTTAAAGATCTGAGATCCCTTATATTCAAAAGGAAAACTGGGAAAGACTCCAACCATAAGGGCAATTAGTACCTCAGGTATGAAATTTAGAGCCAGAATTGTCACAAAGAAAGGTATTTCTCATTGCAGGGCACTATCATACCATGTGAGCTGGAATTACAGTTGGTAAAACAAACAGCTAAAATGTGATCTATGGTATTTAGAAAACTGGTCTTATTGCACAAAGTGGTGATTTTAAGGGATGGTGCCAAACACCAGGGTGCAACTTAACATCATCAGAGCTCAGGAAATACTACCTGCAACTCAGGGGCATTGGCAACTTGTTTAGTCAGAGCTTTCATAAGGATTTTTCTATCCATCTTGGCCTGGATAAGGCCTCTGAGATGCACTTTTGGCAGTGGAGAACCGTCTCTTATGAGCTTTCACCTCTTCTCCAAGAGTGGGGTAACTGAACCAATGGTGTCCATGGCATGGCAGCAGGTCATGTAGGTGGCCTTCTGCCTCATGCTGCCCCATCTCCACATCACAGCAATGCCTGCAGGGACACTGGTTATGCTGGAGAGAGCAGCCTTGTCTGCCTCACTTGGAGTTGAGAGAAATGTCCTTGCTGACATTTTTTTTTATGGATGGGAAGCCATCAGGGAATCACATTTGCACTCTCCTTCCAGGCTTAGTTCAGAGCACACAGATGTGCTGACACAGAGTGATATACAAGAGATAAATGTGACCTTTACCTTCCTCCTGACTTGTCCATCTTATCTACTACTAGAGGAATTGGTTTCATTGCAGGACTGGGGCGAACAGGGACCTTGGCAGCTGAGCTGTCTCAAATCTGATCTGTAAGAGGTGGAGGATACAACCACAGACACAGTACAACTACCTCTTCCCTTCTGGGTATTTAACAAGACGTGACTAAAAACCTGGGAATGGAGCACTAAATAACTAAGAACTGTAGTGGTAATGGTGGGAGGAATAGATATTTTTGTTACTTACACTTGTGAACAAGTTTCTAGGATCACAATACATGCACCCATAGAACTAAAGGATCATTTGGGGAGCTAGGGAACAAGTGCACTCTTTTAAGAATTATCATATTTAAGGATAGGTGATTGGTCAGGCATCCATGGACTTCTGTCCTGACAGGCCTTAGGAAGTGGTATCATTGGTTTTCTCAAGTTGAAAACAACCAAAATTGCTTTTGTTGCAGAGTAAGTGGTTTGGATCTCATTTTCCCACTGCATATTGTACTTTGTAAACTAAAAAAGACATGAGAAATAGAAGTGACTGATTTTTCCATTCCTTAAGCTGCCTCCATGTGGGTTGATTGCTCAGGGGATTTCAAGGCAGACTGAAACACAGACAAATGCCGGCTTCATGTACGCTCTTAAATATTGCTGTGTTTTGAATTTTATTAGAAACTTGGCAGGCTTTTGCTTGAGCTCTGACTGCCTTTTCTGCCTTCACTTTATCAGCTGCCATAATTTTAGATGCACAACCACAGTGTGCAACCATATAGCCCAGCACGCATGAGCAAGGGAAGCACTCTAAAAACATGTCTGGTTAAAGTACTTGTCAGATTAGTAGCTGTCAGCCGGGGTAAATTAGACCCAAAATGGTACACGCACAAGTAAGGAAATCCATTCTTCAGCATGCCTTGTGCTATCAGTCCTGCTGTGCTTGGACAGGAAGCTTAACCCAGGAAAAAGTAAGGATCTTCTCTCAGTCGTGTTCCCAGAGTTCTGCCCAAAGACACCTTGGATGTATAATATACTCGAGGGTACATATATTCAAAGGAGAGGATGTGATAAACCCGCACATCTGTCAGAAGGTAAACACAGCCTCATGATCTTTCTGAGCTGACTGCAGCTCTAAATCTGCCGATGAGGCAGACATAATTCCTTGTGCGAGACACTGAAGACAGATGTACAAATCCTAGTTTAGAATGGGAAGTAGGTATTTTTCCATTGCTCCAAAGAAGCCTTTACTTGTGAACTCAGTGCCCTTTTTTTGGTTTTGCCGCAGTATGTCCTGTTTAGGGTCCAAAATACAGAATAACAGATACTCCTGAATCTGGCTGATTAGGTCTCACAAATCATTGGGAATGTGGATGACATGAGCAAGGTGGGGAGAAGAGATGGATGCAAAACTTTTGGAAGCAGTTCAACTGTGGAAGCGGATCCTTTGGAGCAGCACCTGTCCTCAACACTTCAATGACCTAAAGGCAGGAGAGAATAAAAGCTGATTGATAACTGATGATGATGCTATTAATGTGACGAGATTGTTTCTTGAGCATGGCTCATGTTTGGGAGACTTTGGCAGCTTGCCACCTGCAGGGGAGATATTTGTGGTCTCCATCAGTGCAAGAGGAAGAAACTCCCTGTTTGCTTTTTGCTTCCCACACAAAGAGATCCTATGCTGGCTGGTGTGAAGATTCTCCACTTGTGAGGAACCGAGATGCGCCTCTCTGCAACAACTTGATTTTCTATGGGAAAGATAGCTCTACTTACCATAAATTCTGCAAAATATTCTCGCCTTGGTTTTCCTCCAGCACAGAGAAAGCCTTAGTACCTGCTGAGTAGGATTCGAGGAAATGATGAGGACCGGACTGTGACTGGTGGGAGATGTTCTACTGGAATCCCATGTCCTGTTCTGAAGTAGTCCTGCAAGCTAGAAGGAGTGCCAGTTATGGACTGTATGGACTTTTATTCTGCAGTACTGAAATGGGGGTCTTAAATGGATTAAAAAGCTGTGCTGCATCAACCCTCAGCTCTCAAGTGACCAGCCATGGAACTCATCTGCATCAGGAGAACAGGCAATCCTGCTGACTCCAGGTCCATGCTGGCATTAGCCTCTCAGTCAGGGCGAAGCCTTACAGGAAGACAGTGTGGATTTGATGCTGGTTGGGCAGTTTCAGTGTCGGGCCGAGGCCTCTTCTGTAGCCTGGCAGCCCTCAGTCCCATACCTGAAGCAGCAAGTCAGAGGCGCCCGCCTGTATCGTCTTGTCCCCTGATCCTGATGGCAGGACATTTGGAGAGAGCAGAAACCTGTTTGCCTGCTGTTTTCTTTCCCTGTGGATGCCAGTGCAAACGGCATGGCCTCAGGTACAGTTGTGTGGGCACAGTTGTTCTTTAGGGCACTGCAACACAGACCTGCCTTGGGGAAAGCAAGGGCTTTTCCTCGTGTGGCTGCCATCGCTCTCTGAAGCAGTAGTTTCACCACACCCACAGAGAAACACCGGGGAAATTACCCAGGCTTCCAGGCAGTCTATCAAAACGCCCATGTCGCCCAGTCTCAAGATGGAGCAATAACAAAGTGGGGAAAGGTAATCTGTACCCAGAGCAGTTTTAATAAGTTAAATTGAAAATAAATCACTGTAGCTGTGGTGGCTCTCACCTATGCTCATCCCCTCATTCTACTTTCCTTTCCATTTGCTAATTCCTCTGCCACAACATGCTATTATCCTGGTTTACTACCCAGCTGAGGGAAGCTGGAATAGTCTCTAATTCTGCCTTGGAGAAGAGCTACACTGGAACAAACCAACCATATTAGTCTGGGAGAATAAATTAGGAAACGAGGAGAACTGGAAAGCCTGACATTTTTGATGTTGCAGAACGAGGTGTACCTGACTGAGCAAACAGGAAAGCCCACAGCACTTTGGCATATTTGTGTGCCCCTGCCTCCCTATGACCACTTGGAAACTGAAAGCCCACTGTCACGATGCCAAAAGGCAGCCCCCCCGAAAGGGGATCTTTATGGGCTGCCCCCCCCCCCCCATCGTTCCAAAGAAGTTAAAGCAAGGTCTGAGAAAGCATCTGGGTGCTGGAGACCTCAGGAGAAGTGGCTCAGAATAGAAACACTTTGCCTCACCACAGCCCTCTTGGAAGCCATCTTTCAGCTGGGAAGGTTTTGCTTCCCTCTCCTCACTGACAAACCCTGGCTGTAGAGCAGAAGAAACCAGGGTTTGCACCTTCCCTGGGCAGTTTTCGAGTTCTTGTGTGAAGGGCAGCTGTTTGTGCCTTGTTTTTTGCCATCAGGGATGTGGGTCTTTGTTTTGAAGCAGATAGACAAAGACAGCAAAGCACAGATGTTTCATGGTCACAAATTTGGAGGGAAGACTGGACTGTGCTGTTATTTTGCCATGCTTTGGGAAGCCAGACTGCTCCCTAGGTATGGCTTGGTGTGCTCCTGGTCTAGCATCCAGCCGGCCTTGCTTGCACTGCTGTGATTGGTAATGTCAGCTATGGCGCAAGAGCTGCCGAGTCCACTCTCACACCCCACACTCCAGCAGGGCCAGACAGCCAGTGGCTGCAGAGACTCTCACCTGCAACCAGCTAGAACCTATAGCAGCAAGGAGTTTTTAAAAAACTATCATTAACAATTTGATTGCTTTAAGTTATTTTTTAATAAACAAGATCCCAGGCATTTCTGTCATCTTTCACAACAAACCCTTCTCCTCTAATAAACAGATGATTCTCAGGGTGCCTATTATATGGCTGTTTGTGGCATGGTTAAAGCTAACCCCTTAAGGGTTAAAATCAGCTCTGGGTAATGCTGAAACCTACAAAGAGGTGCTGGAACAGTGGGGCTGCCTGGAAATGTCATAGAATGGAGTTCCACTTTGAGGCTGCTGGTGAAATCTGCAGCCAAAAGCCTGCCTGCTGCTGTCGAGCAGGAACCAGATGAGCTTGTGGGGGCTGAAGGATGTTGTCTATGCTGCATCAGTCAGCAGAGAGCTATGTGAGAGAGGGATGAGTTTCAGGAAAAGGCTCTTGCCATGGTGAGGCAGGACCCACCACCCCCCTGCCCAAGGCATATCAGCAATGCCAGAGTCCAGCCAGGGGTTTTCTCAGGCAGTAGCACAGTGGACTGAAATGCAAGGCAGTGATCCAATGCAATTTGAAGATGTTATTTCCTGCTGTCTTCCATTTGACACGAACCTGTCTCTCCTGGCAAGAGCCCAGAAGTGCACTGTTGCTTAGAATCACAGAATCATAGAATCTGTGAATCATAGAAAACAGTTGGAAAAGATTGGAAAAGACCTCCAACCTTTGACCAAATACTACTATGTCAACTAAACCATAGCACGAAGTGCCATGTTCAGTTGTTTCTTGAACACTTCCAGCAATGGTGACTTCACCACTTCCCTGGGCAGCCTGTTCCAATGCCTGACAACCCTTTCAGTGAAGAAATTCTACCTGCTGTCCAACCTGAACATCTTGTGGCCATTTCCTCTTGTCCTGTCACTAGTTGCCTGGGAGAAGAGACCAACCTCTCCCTTGCAACAACCTCCTTTCAGATAGTTTTACAGAGCAATAAGGTCTCCCCTGAGCCTGCTTTTGTCCAGGCTAAACAATCACCATTCCCTCAGCCGATCCTCATAGGACTTGTGCTTCAGCCCCTTGATCAGCTTTGTTGCCTTTCTCTGGACTCCCTCCAGCGCGTCAATGCTTTCTTGCCGTGAGAAGCCCAGAACTTGATACAGGACTTGAGGTGCAGGTTCAGAAGTGCTGAATACAGAGGGATAATCACTTCTCTAGTCCTGCTGGCCACACTATTTTTGATACATACCATTGGCCTTCTTGGCCACCTGGGCACACACTGGTTCACATTCAGCCAGCTGTCAACCAGCACCCCCAGGTCTGTTTCCTGTGGGCCATTTCCCAGCCACTCTTCCTGCAGCCTGTAGCACTGCATGGGGTTATTAAACATCTGACTCGGCCCATTGATCCAGCCTGTCCAGATTCCTCTGCAGAGCCTTCCTACTCTCCAGCAGAAGCTCAATAACAGAAAGCAAGGCTCACCTTGTGGCTCATGCTTAGCTGCCACCCCACCTCAAGGCTTCTCTGCCCGGCAGCTTGGCTCACTGACAGAGGCCATGCTTGCGGATGAGAGCTGTTCACCCACCTGTCATACGAGGGGGAAACAAAGGTCATCTGGGGACCCCGATGCAGCACAGCTTGGGCTTTACTGGAGTGTGAACCGCATGTGCATCCCAAAGCCAACAGCCTCCAGGAATACTCTAGCTCCCCTGGTAAGATTGACACACCTGTATGTTTTGCTGCAAATGCAATTAATTAATTAATATTACTTTAATGACCAACATTTCAGGGTGGTTACACTCCAAATGCTTGGTGTATCTGTGTGACTCTGAAACCACAGATACCATTTCCACTAGGAGTTCATCTTCTCCCTCAGTTGTCTCAGCCAGGTACTATGTTCAGAGTGCAGGATTCTGCTTCTCCCCAGGCAGGACCTTCACAACACGCTGTCTCCATGCAAGCAGAGAAATATTAGGGCTGAGGTCCCAAAGGCCTGTCAGTCCTGGATGAATGTTCACTGTCACTCTGGCTCTATGCGTGCTCTGCAAAGAGCCAACTGCCTTTTGGCCACATCAGCCTTACTGTGCATTTCCAGATGAACCTGCAAGGAAGCACATACCTGGGATGTAATGTGTCCTGCACACCTGTGCTGCATGTGCAGCAAAAGTTTCCTTGTTGCAGGTGGATGCAAAGATGCTGACTCAAATCCCTCAGGAGAATAAGGCAAGTTCTTTGTTGGCTTGTCCACGTCTCTGCATTATTCAAGCAATTCAAAGTAGAGAGTAGGTTACTCAGAGACCTTTCATGAGAAGCCAGAATGAAGATAGCCTGGCGAAAAATTCAGGGAGATTAGGAAAGCTGAAGCAGTAGGATTCCCCTGGGCAGATAGCCAGGGAGGCTCTGTTGAGGAAGCAGAATTGATATGCTGGAGATGATGGTGGGTTAAGGTCAGAGAAGTGGGTGCTTGTAGCTTCTGCACCTGACAGTATGCAAGTTCTCTATGGGTTCCCCTTGCAGATATTTTGTTCCCTGAATTTCAGCAGTATTGCACAGGGCAGAAATCAGTGCAGCTTTTTAAAATGTAAGTCAGTGCCTCCAGCCAAATCTGGTTTTGAATTTGGGAGCAGCTATCCACCAGCACAACCCACTTCTTGAACTCTTCACAGTTATTTGTGTCCATTTAGTGCTTTGCACATCTGTGCATATCAAGTGCTCCCCAATTATAGAAATCTGGCATACAGAATCATCTCTTTTGGGACTAAGTGAAAAATTTGCCTTGTGTTGCCTGGTTTTGGCAGCTATTCTCACCCTTTCATCCGAAGCCCTTGAGATGCGAGAAGCAGGGATGGTTCCTTGCACACTGCAGATGGGCTGCTGCATGACAGAAATGAAATGATTCTCTTATGTGTAATCCAGAGGCTCAGCTGAGTTACTCATCAAGCCCTTTATAAACCACTTTGTAGACTGCCACTGCTACTTATTACTTATGATATCTTACATTGTCTGATGAGTTACAGTATTTTGCCTGCTGCTTCTTCCATCACGTTGAACTCTGAGCTTCCTTAGTGTATCAGGCAGCTTCCACTGACTCAGTGCAACGCAGCCCTGCCGATGAACAGTGAGTGGTTTTGAAGTGCACTCTGCAACAACTGGGTATCTGGAAGCTAAAGGGTGTGGGCTTCCATCATGTGTACTTAGAAATATTCATCATGGTGGGATTTGGGTAAGGAAATTTCTCCAGCTCTCTATCTGTGTTTTGGGGCTAAGCACACGTGCATTAGTCATGAGGAGGCTCATTCTCTGACTGAACTGCAGAGTGTTTGGGTGCAATAGGATTTTACATGCATTTTCTGGAGCTTTGAGTTTCATTTTCTCATCAACAAACACAAGTCTGTGTACGGATGAAAGGCACTGAAGTGCTGGAGAAGATTCTGGTGGAAACTATGTGGGAGAAGCACTGATATGAAAGTGTCTAACTTCGGTTTATCATGGTGTGGTGATGGTGGGGATAAGAGGATCAGCTGAAAGTCTCATACACTGTGTGCTGCTGGCTGTTGCTGCTAACTTTTTCTCTTCTAAGAAAAAACTGCTCTGTGCAAGGTGGAAATATCATAGCTGCTCTCTTTGAAAAGTCATGGCTCCTGAACAGCTGCCATGTCTGGGAGGCAGGCAGTGAGGTACTCTGAATGCATCAACACGAAACCCCCTGGAAGCCATTATGATCATTTATGTCACAGCCATGTCAGTGGCAATGGTGGGAGACAAGCCTTGCTGGTGACATAATCCAGGAACCCGCTCTTTACTTCAGAAGATGATTTCTGCTATCAATATCTCCAAAATAAAACAGTCAGGACTTTCAAAAGATATGGGGAGGGGATAGCCTGCCTGCCTGGCCCTGAGCCTCAGGCATGGGAGGGCTGGATTTGGCTCAACCTGAACAGTCAGCAATCCCAGGAGAAAGGTGCCACAGGAGGCAGGGTCTGTCCATGCTCCCAGCAGCAGCACAAGGATGGCAGGCAGACATTAGTGATTGGAGCTGATCCTCGGGTTTACTGTAGAGTGCTACAAATTTAGTCAGAGTCTGAACTATTGACCAGTTAAGAGAAATATGATTTTTTCTTTCAAAGAATCACTGCCTGGGGTTGGGTCTAAGGCTTTGGCAGTTACCTTTAGCTTTAACTCTCTTGTATTTGATTGGCAACACAGCTCTGTTTTGTAACCACGTGAAATGAGAGGGATTTCCAAAGAGATTTGGAAGTTTTCCCCACTATCTCTAGGAAGAATCCCTCCCTGGAGCCTCGCAGTCCCATTCCCCCTCATTTATGTCCAGAGTCCTGGAGAAGCTCCCCCTGTGCTCACACTCTGGGTTGGTGAATTCCGTATCCAGCCTCTCTCTTCCCTTTGTTGATGCACAGCATTGCCCTATTTTGAAATTGTTTATTTTTCCCCTTTCTACCTTCAAACCTTGTCAGAAATCAGAAAAGACCAAGGACAGGACATTTTCCCCATGGTGTAGCTCAGGAGGGAAGGCGCAGAGGGCCACCACACGGTAAGCAGAGCTGGTTGGCAGAAGGCTGGGGGAAGAGTCCCAGCCACAACTGGCCCCAGGCGACCTTGGCCAGCCTGGCTGCGGCCCCAGGCTCCGCTGCATCACCATGACCTACATACACCCCTGCTGCCAGTGGATGTGTTCCCAGACTTTTAAAGAGTTTATTCCTCTTGGCCTTGGTGGGAGGAGCAAAGAAGGTATTTTGGGGCCAGGCTCAGCGCATTGCTTGCCTTGGAAGAGCTCCTTAGCATGCACTTTTTGCTGTGTAAATAATAAATAGTACATTTCATATTAAACATCCTGTGCGCTTACCAGACGTTGTTGTGCACGTGAAGCCTGGCAAAGTAAGCACATGAAGGTAGTTTGTCTTTACAGCCATGCAGGATTTCTAATGTGCTCCATTCTTTTTTGGGGGGGAGCAAGGTTTGATCCCTTGCTCTTCCCTCTGCTCCTTCAGTCATACCTCACTGCATCTTCTACTGTGCTGAGCACGGTCCTTGAGCTGTCTCAGAGTTCCTCTGCCTTGGCCATCCTGCCCTTTTGACCTCATACTTCTGCAGTAAAACCTCGTCTGCCTGCATGGGCATGGTTCAGTACACAGCCCAGGAGGACCATGGACATAGGGGCGGAGAAAGCCTGAGGGATTTGCTTGTAGCAAAACAGCGGAAATGTGTGTGCAGAGCTTGGTGGAGCTGAGAAAAGATTGCTCACTGGCAGGGAATTCAGCAGGATGATGGAGCTCAGCAAGGATGATGGAGCAAGAGAAAATTAGTCATTTGGGGAGGAAGAACTGTAACTATGGTGGGTGACATCTGCCTCATTAGCTCACAGACTTCCTGGGAGACACTGGAAACCCCACAGCTGGAGTAATTTAAAATTCAGCTGTACTCATCCCTAGGAAGGGATCCTCCATTGGCAGCAGGAAGCTTGTGAGTGGATGCATCTATAGATGAAGTGATAGACAGCAGCATGATGCGGTTGGTTTTTCCATCTCTGATTTCTGTGATTCAATGACTATCAATCATTTTGGAAAGCTAATCACATTACTCCACAGTTTCAGGTGAATAAGGAAGCAGGCGCAGTCTCTGGGGATCTGACACACATGCAGGCATCCATCTGGGAGAGCATTATTGCATTAGCTCAGCATTCCTGTTTTTATTGATACACATTCTGCTCTTGCATTGTTTCTTAAAAGCAAAGGCTGCATGGAGCAAAACACAGTGAGTGATGAGGCAAGGTTGGGCAACCTAATTAGATGCTGTTGTTTGTTTGTATAAGATTCATGGTAGGCAGAGAGAGGGAAAAATTCCAGATGAAGATGAAAAATGATGCTGCACGTAAAGCTATCTACAGAGCTGGCCTTAATTCAGTCTTTGTAGTCTGAAAGCACCATACACACACACATGCAAAACCCAGGCTGTAGATAATGAATTTTGAGAAAATGAGCCCTCAGCTCACTCCAGCTTTACTTTTTCGAGAATGTCTTTCCTTCATTTTGGAAATGATTGCATTATCTCAAACTGCTTGTAAATCTTGTTAGCCAAGTAATATAGTTTGGACTAAATGTCTGTTCCTACATGGGCCTCAGGGGAATATGGAAAATAACCAATGCAGCCCTATTGCAAGCTCCCACCAGCTTTACAAAGGAGACTCCTTATTTCTGATTAACCTGAGTTCCTTTCTGCAGTAAGGCAGAGAGAAGCAACAAGATTAATGAAAATTAAGTCTGTTAAAGCCAGCCTGATTTTCACGTCATGCGTACAGCCTTGCCGCAAACTGAACTCATCACCAAATGCAGAATTAATCAAACTGGAGCGCGGGTACTTGGTGTCTCCGTGTGTGTGTGTGTGTGTGTGTGTGAGCATGCACTAGGGTGATTGCACCAGATGCATTTGCAATGGGAAGGAGCAGAGGAATGGAGACAAGATGTTAGTTTTCCTATTTATTATTTATGTAGTTGAGAGTTTGCGCCCAGCAAAGCTCGCGGAGCTGTGACTGATGAGTTAATTGGATACCACACTGGCATGTCTGGAAGAAGCTGTGGAAACCCAGGGACAGAAATAGTAGCTGGAACTGCAGGAGAGCATGTCCAATGTGTGTTGACGTGCTTAGCGATGCAAAGCCATAGCTCCTGCTATTTCCCACATGATTCCAGTGTAGGGTTAGAGCTTGTATAAGGATCAAGATACCTTATATTTAAAGCTGTCTGATCCCTAGCTTTGGGGGAATTGCTGGGAATGTGACAGGGACAGGCCCAGCTGCACTTCTGTACATCCCAGATGAGTGTCTTAGATTCTTAGTGTTGACACCTTCATCCTATCAGCTGCTGCCCCCTCAACCTGCTTTCCCTGCTTTTCTGGCAGGGTTTTAGAGGATGGGGAGGACTCTGCAGCCATTGGTGGCAATAACTTCTCTGCCCATTCCTAGATGTGTGATTGCCCAGCCTATGTCCTCAGATGTGTGTCTGTGCTCCTCCTCTCTGTCCATGCAGAATCCAGAGCCCTTGTGCTGTCTCAGTGGTGTTCCAGCTGTTCCAGCTCTGAGTTTCCCTTTACCATGAACCTAGTCCAGTTTCTCTCCATGGATCCTCCAGGGAACAGAGGACCTTCCCAGGCACTTATATGGGGACATGTTGCAGCAGTTCTCCTTCCTCAAGTGCCATGGTGGAACTGGGTCTTGGCCAGACGTGATTCCCCTTGCATGGCCATACCAAGACACTGTTTGTCTCACAGGGACAATGCAAGGTGAGTGAAGGGACCTGAAAACTTTCCCACTACCCCTTGGCAAAACAGCCCTGATGTGGGGGTACAAGGAAGGAAACTCTCCAGCCACTCAGGAGTAGTGTTTGGAAGCTGCTTTGGGGCTAAACACCTCTAAACATTTTTCATGTGATGCCTTTTGAAAAATATCACAAACTTAAATTGTCTGAAAGCCAGTTTAATGGCAGTTGATGGCAAACAAGAGAGTCCAACAAGAAGAAATCAAGGTAATCTTTTCCCTCTAGACATTGTTCACCTTTGTTGGGGAGCCTGGGCTTTGGCCAGGCTTGAAGAGTGGTGAGTTGGTAGGAGCAGGGGCCACTCACCTTCCCCCTAAGCTCTGGCTTGCATAAGTATTTTGTTTTCAGCAGCACTGAAAAGTCCCTTGCTAGGCTAATTGGCTGTAAGCAGTACCAGGCTCTACCGGGAGCAGCCAGTGCACTGTCTTGGTCCTGCCTGGCTGCCCCATACCGGCCCATGGAGCTGCAGATGGCAAGGATGAGCAGAAGGAAACATGCACTAGAGCTTTCAGATTCAGGCATGGTTAGCTAAGCTATCTGTAAAGGTGAGCAATGTCTTCATCATGTCAGGCATGTGGTACCCCCTCCCTGAACCAGTGCAGGGGGGGCACCACATACTCATTCCTGTCACCTTACACAAGTCCCCTACAAGATGGTCCCTGAAGCAGTTGCAGGCTACAGGATCATGGTGTAACTGTGACAGGTGACTGTGCAGGCTCTCACAAACAAGCCACTTTGCAGAGAGCCTGAGCAAGCGCAGATCTCTATCTGGTGAACCACACTGCCTTTGGGAGCAAAGCAGCAGTTGAAAACATAGATCTTACCTTTCCACTCTCTCTCTCTAAAGAGATTGAAGGGAGTTCTGCAGTGGAGATTTCCTGTGGGCATGTGTGCTCAAGCAGTTCCAGAAGGCAGGCTTTTACATGTCACCCATCTTTTTTCATCATCCTGTAGCAAACAGAAGAGGACAACAGATGGTGGCCCACTAGGGTTACCAGGGTCAGGGCAGGGGCTGGGAATAGCATTAGGGTCTTTTTTCCCCTTGGTGGGACCATTGAATGGGAGCTACCAACCAGTTCTAGTGACCAGCAGGCCTCTGTGCACCCCTGTTTTGGCTGCCAGCATCACCATACCCAGGTCCTGGCTGCACATGTTCAGTACCAAGCAAAACTCCATGTTGTTTCTGTGGCTGGTAAGTCCTGAGCCAGCTGCAGTCACTGTTTTTATTGCTGGAGAGCACACTTAGGGTGGCACAGTGAGCAGAGCCCACTGAGTACCAGCAGACTCAGTCCTGTGCCCAGTCCAGGTGTCAAGCTACAGCAGGGTCTTGGCAGAGTCACTCTGTTTCTGTGCTGCTTCTCCTCCCTTTCTGTCATCCCAGAGCTGCTCCTTATGAAAGATGCCAGTGCTTCTGTGACACAAGAGGAAAATATCGATGTGTGCAAGGGTATGCACAGCTAAGAAATGAAGCTGTTCACTCTGCAAACATCCCCACACCATGGTGAGTGGTTTAATTGGGCTCAGTTTGCAGATCTTGTCTCATAGCAGCCAGGGGCTGGAGTTCTGTTCCTGCTACAAAGCTGAGTCCACTGTGAGAAGATCTTGTCCCTTTCTACCACTGACACAGAACAGCTACTTTCTCAGGGAGAGTCACTTTCTGACTCTGAGCAACACCATCAGGGTCCCAGCAAAGACAAGAAGAGAAAAAAGCCTCTTGTTCTTGCAGCAGAGTAGCCCTGCCAGGGTAACCCAGCTGGAGAAAGGCATCACAGGCATGTAACTGGGTGGTCAGCTTTGGGTTCTGAAACTGTTAGAGAAGGGTGTGAGCGGATTTAGAGAGTACTTTCCCATAGGAAAGGACAGAAGGATGTGACCTCTGGAAGTGCACCCTGGGCTGCCTGCTTGCCCTCTGCATCTTGCAGTAATTTCATTTCCAAACCCATCTCTTCCAACCCAGGCACTCAGCCGTGAAGCACAGAGTTGAAAGGAGTCAAGCTAGGGAGGGAGGACAGAGAAATAAGGTTGCTGTAGGATAAAAACTGCTGATGTATGAAATCCTATCCACTGAGAGCCAGGGGAAACCCTCCTCAAGGGATTATGCTGAGTCTTACATGGTCCAAAGAAAATTACTCTCCTTATCCAGTAAATTCAACCCTTTTTGCTCTCTGCAGACACAGCAAATTTTTTTGTTCATCTTATTGCATGCAGTTACATGTTTCAATAATCGCCTGGTTTTGTTAGGCTCCTCTCGTTACTGTACCATTGGCCATATAGGTTCTTCCAAATAAGCAGAAAGTACCTCCCTGTTCTGGGTCCACTCTTACCAGGCCCTTGAACAACTTGAGCCTTTCAGAAGAAAGGTGGGCATGGGAGTTGAAGGGTACTTCAGTGATGGTGTCACTGGTGCTGGGCTGTCATGTCCCTGACTCCCTGCCCATAAGCATCTCCCCTTTCTATACACCCAACTCAGGACACACAGCATGGTGGTGGAAGGGCTGCACCTTTTCCAGAATCCCTCCTTTGTGGCTATGAACTCTCCTCTAGCACCTTTGGGCCAGATCTTTTTTCCTAGTTGTCTGAAACTGAAAGAGAAAACATAATCTTGATACTTCCTTACAAAAACACAGGGAAAAGCTCACATGCTTTTTTCTAAGCTTTCATTTAAAGTAACTTCATTTTCCTCCTAAACATCTGATTCTGTCTTTAATCATGCTAATCTCCTGACCTCAACAATACTTTGTCAGTTAGTGTCATAATTTACTGTGCTTTAGGTAAGAATATAAAAAACGTTTTGTTTCTTTTAAATCGGTTACTTTTTCATTTCACCAAGAGATCATTTATTCTCATGTCAAGGAAGGATAAATGAGAAGTGTCAGGCAGACCTTTTATATATTGCTTTATCTTTAAGCTAAACAAATTCACTGTGTGCAGCCTGACTTACTATGGAAATCTCTGCTATCCTTTATCAGTTGTCATCCTGTTACTTGATGTTCCCCCTTTCAGAAGTGGAATGACAGAAACCGTGTGTGTGCCCTTGCAGCCGATTTACTGAATGTTATTGTGCTGGTTTTATACAATTTTTCAGTCTACTGTTTGCACAGCAAAGGTTTTATTTTTTTTTTCGTGGTGTCAGAGCAGAGTTCTTCGGTGGGCTGACTGCTGAGAAATCCTTTTCAGGAGCAGCTACAGCTGATTTACAATGTAGGGCATGTAGGAGCTGTTTCGGTCTTTTGCCACTGATATGTGTGTTGCTTGGCATTACTTTCTTCGGACTCCATCTTCCCACTCCCTTACCCTTCCTGAGTGTCTTTGAAGGTTCTCACAGTTCTCTCTGAGCTTGAGTCAAATATGCATATGCATGTATATTAATATATTTGTATATGTACACATATGTGGACACATACACATGTGTGCGTGTGTATGGGCTTTTTTCTCAGTCTGTTAAAGAACTTAACGAAGCCCTGTATATCCTCCCATGCAACTGTATGGCTTGTTCTCTTGCAAATTGACAACTTATTCTTCCTCCTTGTTTTCTACTTCTGGGATATTTTCAAAGCTGCAGCCTCTCTCTCTCAGATCTCTTAACTATTGTCACTGGCTTTCGTTGCCCTCGTTTCGTGAAGGCTGGACCAGGTTCAAGGCCATTTGAATTATGCCTGAGATAGTGTTGCACAGTGTGCTCTTAGATGCTTATCCTCAAATTTCCTGCTCTGACAGGAAAAACCAGACACCTCTGGTTGATGGCCCACTCTCTCTTCAAATTTAGTTTGGTTACAGTACAAAGCCACTTTGTACACTGAAAAAAAGTTGGAAACTTTTTGTTCCACATGTGAGCTGGGGGCAGGAGAGGAAGCCAAAACGTCAAAGGCCTTTTCTTTTGCCAGCAAACCAAAGAGGCTGAGCAGATCCACTGCTATTGGCCACCCATCCCACACAGCAGCTGCCCCACTTGGTGCACTGAAACCTGAATAAGCAAGCACATAATCGAATCTAATTCCCATCCAACAACCTGTCCGGAGACACACAGCCAGCTCCTCATAGGGTGTAAATCACCACAGCCTGCTGAAGACAGTGAAGCTGTCCATGCAGGATCTGGGCCAGGCTCTCTGTTTTCCAGGTGGGCCATGAAGTAAAACCACTGCTGCAGATCCAGACGGCCTCCCTCAGCAGAGGAGGATGGACAGCTTCTTTGGGAATCCTTAAGGAGGCCAGGAACAGCACAAACAAATTTTACGCAAAGCATACAGCATGTCTGGCCCTTCTACATCTTGAAATAAGATAAATAAGATAAATGGTATCCTCTTGGGTGAACACAAGGAGAGCTGCTGCACTGTGTGTTGTAGCCTTTCAGCTTTAGACTCACCTTGTGAGGGGTCAGATTCCTTCATTTTATTAATTTTAAAAATAAAATTAAGCTAACCTCATGTACATTGAGTCCCTTTGTGGCAAATTATCTGATGAAAAGCCAAGGGTGGAGTGTTTTGCTCTAGTGAGGTCTGGTGTCTCATTCAGCATGAGAAGCTCTCTTCTACACAAAATTCTGGTTCACCATGATGGGAGAAATGGAGTGTGTCATGCATGCTGTTACTGAGTCTCTGTGAAACAATGTTAAATAGAAAGAGAACATAAAAACAGACTATGAGCTTTTTTTATCCCAAAGCAGCACTTCGATGTGTGTGTTGGGGGCAGAATTCAGAATTCTCACATTTCAGTAAAGTCACATTTCCCTTCAAACTGGGAAACCAGTCCCAGCTGGGTACCCTGTTAGCCATTCGCTTTGTGAACAGAAATGCCAACTACCTGAAGCAAGCAGTCCTGGCTGAGCTGCATATCGACGTAATACAGGAGAGGGCTGGTGCAGGCTGCAGACAAATGAAGCCTAGGGACAGTTCTGCACATAATGTGATCCTCTCCAAGCACCCTCCAGCCCTGACTGCCTGCCTGTTTACTTTCTCCGTTGGGTGCAGGTGGCTTTCCACTACTCCCACAAGTCCCTGTCTCAGTCAGACTGAAAAGAAAGCAAAAACCCTGCTGTGGCTCCCATCCTGCATTGCTGTCGTGGGTACAAATGCCATGCTGCTTTGCAGGGCCACAGGAGTTTCTGTCACCTTTGAGAGGTGAGTAAGGACTCCTGCGTTAGATCCAAAGTGTACATAAACCTTCTCTATCAGGGCAAAGCCCTAAGGCTCTTTTTCTTGTTGATTCGGTAACTGAACTGACGAGAGTTTAAATGACTTTGAAGCCCACCTTTACATGACTTGCCAGCATAACATCCCGTGAGGCACTAGAATAGGTTGCCCAGAGTGGATGCCCCATCCCTGGAATTGCTAGAGGCCAGGTTGGTTGTGGCCCTGGGCAACATGATCTAGTGGTGGCATCCCTGCCCATGGCGGGGGTATTGGAATTAGGTCCCTTTCAACCCAAAACATCCTATGATATTTTAAGGTCCCTTCCAACCCCAAACATCCTATGATTCTATGAAAATATGGATACATGTGTGGATATACATTGTTCTGATGGCTCCATTCAGTGCTTATTGTTGTGTCAGTGTCCTGGGCAGGGGGGACTCAGTCTTGGCCCTGTGTGAATTTACTGAGGCCCATTCATTTTTTCATCATCCTGCCAATCTACCCAGTTGGGAAAGTGATGAAAGGCCATATATACTCGCAAAGGAAAAGGAGAATAAGGAGAAATATGGTTGTTCCTGGAGAGGTGTCTCCCAAGGCTGCTGCATGAGATTTAGGCAAAAGGGAGTCCTGGATGTGATAGTCCTTATCTATCATGTGAAAATGAGGGTGCAAAATTCAGCTTATGGTGAAGGATGCTTCTCCTGCATTGTGCTGTGCCTCTGAAATGTCCACACCTCCACTGGGAGAGTTATGTTCTCACCTCTTTGCTTAAGCCCTGTAAACAGCTCTGCAGAACTGTACAGGAATTCTTGAGCTGTCCTCAGGAGTCCTGGCCAGACATCAAGAAGCAGGACCCTGACTTTTAATGCCACAAGGGCAATAGGATTGCTATACCAACATTAACACTTGGAAGTCTCCTGTGGTTCAAGAGGTGAGACCTCTTGTCCAAATTGCACTGAAATGATGGGCAGATTAAAGGGAAGAACTTGGCCAAGATCCTGATGTGCCTCTGTGTTTCTGTGTGTGCACATGCAAAAAACAAGTTAACAAGTACTTGAGTATGATTCACCCAAATATTGTGTGGGGGAATCACTTTCCACCGGGAAGCTAATTGCTAATTACATGACTGTAAAGCAATTTGATTTGCAAAGTTTTGTTCTTTGCAGCCAAAGAAACCAAATTTTGCAGAAGCTGTGGTAATGGGTATTTAGGCAGTGGAGGTATTGCTATTTCTGTCAGAACCCTGAGTTGAAGTTTTCAGGAAAGCTGCTGCTCTTTAAAATAACTTCACTTTATTTATTAGCTCAAAACTTTCCCAGAGTAAATGACAAATAAAGCCTGTGTTATTTTTCCAGGGCTTATTTTGAGATAAAAGCTATCTGATATAAAGGGTTCCTCTGGCAGCTGGACAAGAAGACCATATGTCAACGTCAAGGAGCAGGGAGAGCTCTGAGCCCTGACGGATGTGAGATGCACTAGAGGGTTTCTCTGCTCTGGTTGAAGTGGGTTGAGAGCTGCTTGGGCTGCATGGCACAGAGCTCTCTCCTACCTGTGGCAGGTGGGGAGTGGAGTGGTGTGGGGCATACCCTGGCTCCTGCCCCCAGCCACGGGGGCTTTCTTCATGTAGCACTGCCAGGACTCAACAGAAATGTGAAAATGGAGAATGCAGTGTGGGAAAGAACTTCCCTCCTCTGTTTCCCCATCCCCTCCGTGGTGGCCACCTCATCGGCAGGGCATTAGCCTGGTCGTGGGGCCATGGCATGGTGGCATGTCCCTGTTTTGTGGCGGTGGTAGGATGGGGCTGAGGGCTGTGAAGGATGATGCCATCAGGAAATGCAGTGTGGATGAACGTGGTGGCAGCAGGAGTATCTTGGTTACATCGTCCGTGGGGCTGCTAATTAGGAATGATGAGCTCAAGCAAATGTGACAGATTTTCTATGTGCCTCTATAGAAAAATCGTCCTCCCTTTATGGGTCCCTTAGTCCTCACAGCCAGTACAGAGCCCAGATCCCTTTAATTTCTCCAGACAGTAGTGGGGTGGCTCCCGGCAGGTTTTGATCAGGAAGAATGGAGAGGGCTTGGGTTCCAAGAGCCGAGAGAAGCTGAATGAATCATTAAAAGCAAGATAAGAACCTAAAAGCCTCCACCAAATGCCCTTATTAATGTTGATTTGATTGTTTATGCCACTTGACAGGGATGAAACCAGAGGCAGATGCAATAACTAAATCCTGGGTCACTGCAGCACCCTGCCCGTAGTGCCTGGCCTTTGCTGGAGACCTCCCTTGTGCATCCAGGCACAAGGTTACATGTTTGGGGGAGCGATTCAGCTTTCTCCTCGGGGGCTGGCTGCTGGAGGCCAGGCAGAGTGTGTGGCGACCCAAACATCTGTGGCCAGATGCCGTGCACAATTTCTCACAGAAACGGAGAGCTGTGGTGGCACACCTCGAGGCAGCCAGGCTCAGCAGAGGAAGCAGCAAGCTTGATCACTGTCAACCACTGGACTTGGGGGCCTCCTGCTCACAGCCAGCAGCTGGGGGAATAGCTGGTGTCCCCCAAGGGCTACAGGTGGGTGCCTCGGGGTGCTTGCCTGCTGTCCCTCCTATGCCCTGCAGGCTTTTTGCTTGCATCCAAGAAGGGGAGATTGAAGCAGGAGCTTTTAAAAGCTTTTTAAATTTAGGTTAAAAGAGGAGCAGAAACCAAGCTCCTGATCTTTGCTGCTTGCCCCAGGATAAGGGAGATGGTCATGCTCCAGAGTAAGTCATTGCCAGAGAGGGGAGCAGGCTTTGGGCAGCCTGGCAGAGAGGGGCTAAGGGAGGATATCTCCCATCTCCAGGACTCATGCACACCATCCTCACCAGTTCCCCACCAGCTCCCAACAGGCAGCAGCAGCTCCCTGTATCACAGAGAAATGGTAAAGCTTGTAAGGCACACAAATACAATGGCAAAAGTGGTGAATGTGGACAATTTCAGGCAGATTATGTCTGCTAGATAAGCTGCTGGTATCTGCAAAAGTCACTACAGGACAGCTGCTGTGCAGCAGTAGACCTCTCTCTCTCCTGCTGCTCCCGGGTAAGCAGTTGGTTTTAAATGCAGTTGAACATTCTGAACAGTAGTGTCCAGTGCATGCTGATACAAGCCTGGAGACACTCCATCACGGAGCCTTGCTTTGGTGTTCTGCAGTTGAAACCAGAGAACTGAAAGCCAGGCCACCAGCTCAACCAGGAGCAGCTCACCAGAGGGATGTGTCTGAGCGTGCATCAGGATGGAGCTCTGAGGGTGTTAAGGACTGTCCTGACTTCTGCAGAAGAAAAGTGCTTGTAGTGTCTCATGTCTTCTCTCTGTTTAACAGCATTTCTCCAACTCAGAGCGATAAAAAACAGAGGGTTTTTAGTGGAAGGCCTGAGTATGCATCAAGGAGCAACGTGCCAGGCTCTTTGCAGCTGCATACAGGCTTTGCTTAGTGCTTGTGCTACTCTGAAACCTTGCCAGTGCCCAGTACAGTCTCACAGAAGGCCAGAGGGGATCAGGTGCTGAAAGCTGGAGAGGTCACAGAGGCACAAAGCAGACCTTTTTTTGTTACAGGTCTTCAGTACGTCCTGCATCTTGGTGTTAGTGGCAGACTGTCATTGTTAGCACCATCCCTGGTAGTGTTGCGAGTTGCCGTTATTCCTGTTAGGTCTTTCCACGTCTTAGCTGCCTTGGATGGATGGGCTGGCTGCTGAATGAGCCATTGCTTGCGGTGTCTCAGGATAACTGCAGCTGGCTGCACGTGGGTTTCACCCCCTGTGAGCATGTGCCTGCTTCTTTGGCTTCAAGGGCTGAATTCTTGTGCTTTTCATAGCATTGTGTTCTTCTCTGTGCTTCCTGCAATCTTCGGAGCGGGACACATTTCCCAGGGATAAAAGGACAGAGCTAAACCAGGCTGAATTCAGAGCTGCTGCGTTTGTGAAGTGAAGCTGATCTGGATTTAGATCAGCAGAGCTCAGCTCACAGCACAAAAATAGATAAAATTCTTCAAGGCATACTGTAAACTTTAGCAGCTCTTTAAAAGGCAGCTCTTTCAACCTGTCTTCCTAACTTTCTCCCCGAAATTCTGATCCTTGCTCAGAATACACCCTGTTTTCTTTCAGTCCTGCAACTGTCTGCAGCTTTGCTGGCATTTGGACCTGTCACTGGAGTAGAGTCACTTGGGGCTTTGTCACCCTCCAGTACAAATGTGATGGTCTCCCTGGTAGGGCAGACCCAGGGACATTTTTTCAATCTGTTCAAGAAAAGGAACCCTCTGATCGGGTTGACTCTGGCAAGGAAGGAGTTTTGCTTTCTGCTCTTCAAATGCATCAGACTCCAGTCTCATTACTTCCCCCAGCAAATATCTTATTGGGAGCTGTCTGTGCGCGCTGCAGAGCATGTGTAGCTACAGCCTGTCATGGCAAGGAGCTGCAGGAGACAGAAACTTTTCAGGGGGTGCAGCTTTCCCATCTCCATGCAGGACTATCAATTCAGGCAGCCTTGGTGCTGCAGGAAAACCCCTGGATCAGAGTACTCCTGAATGCAACATCTGGTTTAGAAACAGTGGGGGCTCTTGTATAGTTCATGAGGGCCTCTAGGTTGTACCCCATTCACACTTCCAGCTTTTCCTCTGCAAGTGTATAAGGTGAAACTTGGTTATATTTGAAAAAAGAAAAGTAGCTTTGCTCATGTTGACCATTCCCTGATGCAAATAAGATCCCTTAATGCTAATGCCATGCCAGCCCTGCTAAGTAAAAGCCTGGCTGTTGATGGGGAGAGGTGATTGCCCTGAATTAGCAGCAGTCTGCTTAAAGATCTTTCTCTGCCTGGACCCATCTGGTCCCTGGCACACTTGCAGTTGGGGTGAGGAGAGGCTCAAGGCTCAGTACTGTGCTTTATGCCTTGTTTTCCTTGCTGCTGAGCCATTGCCTGCTCCATTTTTCTTATTCTCCTTTTTTCTCCTCTTTTTTTTTGCATCTGTCCTGTGCATTTTAAATCACATCTCAGGGCACCTGCAGCATCCTGGCTTATTGCAGTGGCATGTCTATGTATCGTCCACACTTGCTCTCTTCACAGCTGAAGAAGCTTTTCAAAATAAAAAATCCCTCTCTTGCAAGCACCATGCAGATGAAATATGCATTCCTTAGTAAAATATTAAAACAAATCTCTTCCACACAGGCACAGTTCATGAAGATGTCTTTAAAACACACAGGGAGGCATGAATGCAATATTTACAATCTTGAACAAGGCAATTTATAATCTGCCTGAGCTCCCTGACAGTATTTGGGTGTTTTTTTCTGGAGTGTATCAGAACAAATTAATCAACATTTTCCTTCCTAACCGTATGCAAATGGACTTCTAAAATTTTTGGCTGGAGGTTGTAGCACTAATTGCTCACAGGGCTTATCCAAGCGGCTTGGATTTGATAAGCAGGAGAATGCACCAGCCACTTCAGTGAATTTCTAATGCAAGCTGACCAGCCCATTTTCCCTTCTGCAATTATTAAAGGTCAGCACAAAATGAACCAAGGAAGTCGAGGGATCTGGTCACTTTTTGCTTTGATGCTGGACTCTTATTTCTCTTCCTTGGATTGGGGGAGGGGTTGGAATAGAAGGGAAGTACCCTTTCTCCCCTTGTGTCTTTGTGTCCTCATTCTGGGCCCAGGGCTAGCCAGAGACCTGGACCCAGCTGTCACTGCTTGGAGCCCTGTCCACGGGACTGGCAAGGGTCTCTTACACCACTACCTTTTCCTCTCTGTTCATTTGCATGTCCATGAATTTTCCCATTAAAAGAAGTGTATTAAAGACACCATCCCATTAGCTCATGAACTCAGCTATCACGTGCTGAAACATTTCTCATGATAAAACACAGCTACAGGCACCTGGCAAAAGAATGAGTTTTATTCTTGTTAATTAAAAAAAAAAAAAAAGTCAAATTTTGCTGCCAGGCTATACCACAGCTTGAGATCCCCTCTTCCTATAGTCCTAGCTTGCTCCTTGTGTTAACACAATACCCTTGGGTATTTTACCTCTGTGTCCCCTGCAAGCACTAGTGCTGAAACTGCAGTGGCACTGGAGCAAGGTGGAGGATTTTTCTGGTGAGGTGATTTGGAAAGGCTTTCTCCTATTCCCTGCCACTGCTTGGATGCACATGGCTTACCAGGGGTTTCCTGCTGAAGCTGAGCGACACTTTTACTCCTTCAATGAGTTTTCTTGCATACTTGTGTGACAGCTCCAATTGGGAGAAATACAGAAGAGGAGTGAGGAGAGAAGCAGAAAGCTCCCTGGGGGAGCCAAAAACATTTCTGTGCATCCCTCGTGCTGCCTCATGTTACAGGGTACTCGTGACCTGTGCTTGTACATGGGCTTTGTACGTTGGTGGTGTGATGCCTGAAAATACTTTAGCCAACCCCAGCTAAGCAGTACTGTGGATGTGCTGAAGTGGTTTAGCACTGGGAAATGGTTGCTTACTGCAACCATATAGCAGGAAAACCAAGACTGTTTTCCATGTGTCAGGATCCACGTTTTAGGAATCTGGTTGCTAAACTTTAAGACATGCCATGTATCCAGGTATACTGGCTTGCTCTGACCAGGTGGAGCTGACCAGCTCTAACATCTCACGTGGAGACCTAGAAATGCACCATGTTAGGAGGAGGCAGCTGTCTTACAAACCAGGTCTGAAACCAGAGCAGACCTGGATCATGAGTGTCACATCAGGTCTCTGCAGGCAGAGGGGATGAGATTGCTCCGAAACACGTGACACTACCTGCACATCCCTGTGCAAGCAGGGTTTGCAGAAGTCCTGGTGTATTTGTAAAGCTTTCAGCACAAGGCTAACTGCTTTGCAGAGGTTCATACCCTACTGATGACTACCGGCAAGAAAACTGCTCCAGCGCCTTCCAGCAGGAACCGCTAAGCCTTTTGTACCATGGAGTTGATTTTCTATTTGCCACCACAAATTAAGATGTATCTCAGTGTGTTTGTTCCTAAGGTTGTCCCAAGCAGCTCAATCGTGTGTCTGGTAGCCAGAAGGAGAAGCTGACCAAGGAAGCTTTGCAGCACCACTGACAGAGTTCCTCTCCCCTGTTGTCTCGGTGTGCTGGGGAAGTCTGACCTGTCCAAGTCTAAAATCTCAAAAGAGAATTGCAAGCTGGGCTGCTGCACTGGCCATGGCAGCATTGCAAAGGGGCAATGCTGCAGCAGTGTTCCGTCCCTGCTGGAGAAATGGCAACACCCACTGAACATGGGCAGGTGGAGCCTTTCCAGCCATAGCATCAGGGCTCTGGAGGCTTCACAGCTCTGCTTTTGGCTTGTAGGGCCTGTTTGGCCATAGGGCCCAGCCCTAGGATTAGGCTGTGATTGTTCATCACCAGAGATCAAGATGCCCTGTTCCCGTGGGAGGACAGGTGTGCACAGCTGAGCACTGAGACATGTCATTGCTGAGACAGGGTGGAAGCAGATAAAGGTCTCTTGGATGGTGTCAGTGTGACTTATGGGGATGGTGAGAATGAATGTCTGGTCCCTGAAGAAGCTTGGCAGAAAAGTTATACATGGTAAATCCTGCTCCACAGCTATCATGCTCTTACCATCGGGTTACACGTTTGTTACCACTTCTTGCAAATAAGGCTTCTGGGCACTCCAGCAAATGATCCTGCAGCATTTGAACTGGGCATCCGTATCTTGCAGACCTCGATGCTTTTTCTGGAAAGTGGAGGGTGAGCAGAGAGTTGCCTTAGAGCAGAAAGGACCCGCCAAACCTTGGACAGCAGCCTGTTTCATGGAAGAGACAGGAGAAATAAATGTGTCATGGTTGTGGAGTGGGATGCAGCCAGCCTGTAGCCTCACAAGAGAGTATGGGGAGGGCTTCCCAACATTGTTGCATCCTTGGTTTCATTGCCTTTCCTAGAGCAGACACTGGCAGCATTGTCCCTTTTTCCCTCAACTAAAGTGCCACTTTAAAAGGTGCTGCTGAGGGCTGTGATGTACAGTGTCCAAGGCCCTTGTGCCAAAGAGCCCATAGGGTAGCAAAAGCCTATCCTTCCTATTCAGTGATGGCAGCAGAGGCTGGCATTTCTATTTGCCTGATCCTTGGAGCGTAAAGATGGTACAGCAGAAAGTCCTGATGAGCACCCCTGAAACATGCTGGTAATGGCAGGGATGAGTGTCCAGCACCCACTGCATGGGCAGAGTGAACAGAGATGTTGTTCAGGGGCTGCTGAGATTCCAGAGAGCCCTTGAACAGTTTTGGGAGACAGGAGGCTTTGACATGCCTTTATTAAGCCAGCTGGGCAGCGGTGGAGTTACAGCTGTTAGCAGAGGGACTTCAGAAGTGCTGAGTAATGTATCAATGTGGTACTACCCCCCAAACCCCACCTCCTTCCACTTGGTACTTCCAGGATCTCTCTGCTAGGCACCCAAGCTTCATGATGATTGGGAGAATCAAGAGGATAAGCCATTTGGTGAATTATTTATCCATTATTCATTTTCTTGATATGTGTATAATGCTGTGCAGTGAGTGAGCAAGCGCAAAATTAAAAACCAAAATGATGGATGCTGCCTTATCAAGTGCTCTTCATCCCACTCTTGAGACTCTTTCAGCTTTAAATATTGATGGCGGATCGCCTGTTGGCAAACAAATATTGTGTAAATCCACCCGTCTCAGCTCTCGCTGCCACAGTTCAGAGGCAGAGTTTGTGCAGCAGCAGCCGTGGCCGAGACAAGTGGTCTGTGCTGCCTGGGGTGGAAAGGGGGGCTCAGAGTCCCTTTAATTACCTCCTGAAGCTCACCATTAATCTGCGCTTGAGTATTTACCTACATGGCAGTACAGCATCGGCTAGCTGCAGTGTTTAACATGCTGATCCTTAGAACATCCCTCAGAAGCATGGGCAATCTCAGCAGGCACTGCAGCAGGTCTCTAATCTCAGGACTGCTGTTACGTCTGTCTGACTGCTTGAATAACTGGTGCCTTCCGTTGCTATTATTTCACTTCAAAACCTGCCAGGCTTATATTAGTATGGAGGATTAGTTAAAAGGAAAGGGAAAAAAAAAAAAAAAAGCACATCCCTGCTGAGAAAGCTGGTGCGATGCCAGAGAAGCCTTGGGAGCCACTGTGTTGAAGGACTAGCACCGGAAGAAGCAGCTTCCCAAGTCGAAGGTGGGTTGCATGCAACTGGCACGGGCTCTCCATTACTGCCCAGGCCAGCCACACTCAGTCTTTCCAAATAAATGGATCTGTTGGACCCTGAATTTCCCAGGGAGATCCCATCCCTGTCCCCCCAAGCCTCCTCAACCTGCAACAGGAGCTGGATCCCCAAAACCAGCCACAAGCCCAGCAGAGCAAGAGCAGCTGCCTGCACAAGGATAAATTCATGGCTGTCCCAGGTGAATCCTGAAGCTGTGTATCTGCTTTTTCCCTGCTCAGCTCCCTCCCAGCCTCTTGCTGGGTCCATCCACGTGGCCCCAGCTCTTCACAAGTGTAATTTTTAAAATGAGATGGGTGAGTGCTCAGCTCAGAAGGCAGCGGGGTCCATTCCATGTGACAACCTAAATGCTTAATCCAACAGCATGGAATGGAGAAACAGACACGTTTCCAAGCCAGCTTCTCCTTGTGCAGAGCTGGCAGTGCAAGAGCATGGTGGATATCTCTGGCCACAGTCTTCTCTACCCTGTCAGTGTTCCTACTGCATTTGACACCGTCTTCTTCCCTCCCTTTCCCAGCTGTCAGGAATTTGGGTAGGAACCGGGGCTATGCACAAAGGGCCAGGATTTGTCTGCTCCTCAGCAGTCTGGAGGCACCCTTGGGACCGAGGTCGCAGATGGATGGCCCGGGGGAGGTGCCAACAAAAAGCATGCTGAAAACATCTCTGTTGGCTCTCCTGAGCTGTAGGCATGTGGTGAGGTGCCTCCCTGGGGACACTGTCCTTGCACGACTCCAGGGCTAAATTCACCAAGTGCTGTAGCGTGACTCCCACGTGGCATGCTCCCACGTGAGCAGACTTCTGCCTGCTCTTGCCTGCTCCTGGCTGCTTTGGCAACACTGTGCAGGCAGATTGGTGAGTTGCAGGGCTTTCAGGACAGCAATAAAGAGTAGGTTTTCATAATGGCAGCATTTCAAGGGACAAAGCAGCATGACTTTGGGGTAAAGGCCTAGAGGATATGCAAGCTGAAGAAACAAATGCCATCAACCCCTCTCTTTCTTGCTCTCTGGAAGAAAGAGCTGATATTCTTTGCACATTTGAAAAGCCCAAGACAAGTATCTTAAACATGGAGCACGGCCAGTCCAATTACTTCTCTTGGTCTCATGCCCAGGGTTTATTCCGTGAAACATCCCAGTGACAAATGTTCTCACTGCGAGAAACTTTCTAGTACTTTTTTTTCATTTCTTGACACTGTAAACTTATGCCAGAGGCTGCTCAGAACCAAGGTGTAATTCTGATCCACCCAGACCTCTGCGAAGTGCAGCTGGGAAATATCTCAGCAAGGAGACAACCGCTACAGCCTTGAGCAACAGCTTCGTATAAATGAAAGAAGCAATTTCTTTTGTGGAAATAAACTTCTCTTGGAGCTGTGTCCTTTCCCTCCTTTAATCTTTTCATTGGGATTTCCATATCAGCAACCTAAGACCCAAGCAGACTGTGTTGCTCATTTTCAATCTGTTTCAAGCATGGATTAATTGCAGATACCCAGCTGTCCTGCTCTAACTAGCCATGTCATACCATGAAACTAAACAACTGCCAACCTATGCATCTGAAAGTGTGGCTGGATAACATCTCCACTGAAAGGAAAAATTGCCTGGTGGCAATTCAGGTTCAGACATTTGCCTTGCAGAAATCAGTGCCTCTCCATTAAGCACAATGGACTTGGCCATTTTGTGCTGGCAGAGAGCTGCTGTGTGTGTTACTGCTTCAATGCATATTGTTTACATCAACATTGCAAGAGGATCAGAGAACAATGTGAGCTGCAGTCTTGGGAGGTTAAACTATGGTCTGGACTGAGCTTCTAGGCTGGGTCACAGCTTGTAAACAGGGAAGAAACTGGGAGACAGTGGTGCATTTTGGAGGGGCAAGGAGCATGGCAGATACAGACTCACAGGCATGGAGGGCAGTACCAGGCCGAGAGCCTACTGGCTAATCCATCCTGGCCCTGCCTTGTGTCTCGACATCGGAGCTTTTTTTTCTGTGCAGGACTCTGTGCAGATGAGTTGCCAGCTCTGACTGCTTGGCCAAATTAATAGTGCCAAGCAGGAACAAGATGTACTGGCGAGTTCCCCTGGGACCAGGCAGATGGTGGCTATCATCCATGGGAGCCAGCAAAGGGAAGGTCTCCCCTCTCCCAGGCAAAGCTCACCTCTGATGGCCTTGCTTTCTCAAAGCTCCAGGAACCACAGCATCCCTTTAACCTCCACTTAGAAGTCATTGATTTGGGGGGAGTTAGGGAGAGGCAGATTGCAGAGATGTGCACCTTCCCTGTTCCACCACCACCAGCGCTGGGTGGGCTGAGCCCTCCTGACCATGGCTGTCCCCTGCATGTGGGGGACATGTGTACCCCCATCAGTGCCCTCCAGATATTTCCAAGCACCAACAGCATAGCAAGCAGCAAAGTGCCTTTTTATTTGTTATTCCTGCAGTGGTCAACCCCAGTGCAAACCCCAAGTCTGCAGCCAGTGGCTCGACCACATTCTGCTTCCAATGGAAAGCACAGGGCCAAATGGACACAGGGGCTTAGGGGACATGCAGCAAAGAAATGGCACTGTATGGAGAAAATCAGCATTACTTGGGACAAAACAATCACTTGCAGCGTACAGAACAGCTGCTGTGTAATGACATGACAATAGCACCAGGCTGTTTGTCTCTCTTTTATCTCCCCAGTGAAACCTCATGTGTTGTGTGCACAGTTTTTCTTGCTGTAGCTGCTGGATCTTTACAAACCCATCCCTTATCATGCCTCTCTTGAGATCTCACTAGAAAGCCTGGTGTCTTGGCCACCCAAAAATGCAAACAAAATGGGAATTACCATTTTGAAGTAGGCTGAAAGCCCCAAGCATACAGACAAGGACTCCATAACTCCTGTGCTGCCATGCTCGAGGCACTGCTGGCAGTGCTGGCAGGTACCAAAAAATGCTTTGGCATGCTTGCTTTTTTTTTCTTACAAGCCTTGGACTTACTTCCATGCTTGCTGGATGGGAGGCTGTTTATGATTCTGGTCCCCAGCATTTCACATAGCATTTCACAAAGACGTAATTCACAGTTCCATCAGGGGTCCAGCAATGCTTCAGGTTTGTGGGAGACTGGTGAGTCATTAAAACATTCATGGTATCACTGCAGCTTCCACTGCCTTCACCCTAGCAAAAGGAGAAGGTGAACAGTATCCTCTACAGCCCAAGTGCAACAGGGCCCATCAGAGGAATGGAAACCTCTTCAAATCAAACTCCGTGACTGAAATGCAAAGCATGGTGTTGAATTTTTTTAACAAAAAGCTGTCATTATCCTAAATATAAAAATGTTTGATTCCAAACCATTTTTCATAGTAATATTAGACAAAAGCAGCTTGTTCTAAACATGTCACTTTTGACAAAACCAGCATCTTTATGGCTGAAAATAAATACTGTGTGAATAAATCTCTGTGCCAGTACTAGTGATAAGTCTTTCATTTCATGCTCTAATTGAACATTGGCTTTACAACTTAAAAGCCATCATCCTAAATTGCCTTCTGCTAATGTTAATGCTTCAGACAAAGGGTAACAGCCAGATTATAGGTTCGTATATTATTCAGGCAAATCTGGGTTCTTCATACATCACTTTTTAAAAGAAAATTAATTTTTCCATGTGTCAAGAATGAAAATAGTAATAATGGATAATATACTTACATCATCCTGTAGTGATGAGATTGGCAAGAACATTGCCTCTGAACAAAGTGAGTTGTAGATAGCGTGTGTGCCTTTATGCAAACTCGAGTGGGTAGGTGGGCAACCTCAATAATGCCGCTGCCCAGAACCTGTACACTGACTCAAACCTCTACTTCTGCAAGTGGAGAAACTAGATCTCACACACTGCACGGATAAGCAACATCCCCTTCACCTGTTTAATTCACATAATCTGTTTAAATCCCTCACTTGACAGAGGGCCATGTGAATTGGCAATGACTCCCCCCCAAAATGAGTCAAGAGCAGAGCTACCAGTTTCACTGGATGCCCTTTTCCAGGAATGCTTAGCTGAGCCATCCCCAAGGTTCCCCTCTCCCCTTGTCCTCCCTGTGTGACATCTACTGTCACACACACAGCATCTCCCAGGCCCCATACAAAATGTGCTTGGCTTCCTGTAGGCAACAAGTGACCCATTGCCCACCTGTCCATGTGCCCTCGGAGCAGCAGAGCAGGGTGGGAGGGCTCGAGGGGCTGCTCTGTCACACCAACAGTGTGGTGCCAAACGCCTGTTAGTGGGGAGGGTTGGAACATTGCTCAAGCTGAGTGACCCAGAAGGGTCCATGTGAGGCTGACACTAAGCCTGGAGGGATGTTCAACACTGTAGTAAAAGTCTGACAATGGAGGCAGGGGCTTCTGTTGGGAAGTAAACAAAAGCTCAAACCTCAGTCATAGACTGAAGCTGTGGTGTCTTTGATGCATCTGGATTGTCCACTGGATGGGAAGCACTGGTTTACACATTTTCCTCCTGCTTTGTTTCCCAGCCCAGCTCCTTCACAGGGATGATGCTGGGTTTGCACAGCAGCCCTAGTGCCACTGTGCCACCCCCCATGCCCTTGGCTTTTTTGGCTATGCCATGGGAAACCCACTCTTTCCCAGGCATCTGCTGGGAGCAGTGTATTTTTAGCTCTTGGTGTTGGGGCTGAGTATCTACATGGCAGAGTCCATGGATCCCCGGGAACTGCCTGTTCCCACCACATCTCCTGCCCTCCATTTTCAGGCTGCCTCTGCAGTGCTTGACGCGAACACCACCATCACCTCCTCACTCAGCAGCTTCATTCATTCACACCTTGTTTCCTCTTTCAGGAGCAGTCTTTCCTTCTGTCAGCTTTTGAGAGTCACTTGTGCTTGCACTAGGGTTCAAGGTTATGTCTGCCTTCTCACTCACCTCTGCCATGCTGACCCCTGGATCCAGCCTAGCAGGTTCAGGTTTTCACTGGCACCCAAGTTGTTGGGGGATGCCTTTTGCATCAGCTGGAGTGAGTCTGTGCTTGTTATGAGCTTGAGTGATGAGGTGGGATCACACCTGCATCCAGCCATCACATCTGTGGTGCCAAATCTCCCCCTTGCTTTTTTCATGCTCTGGAGGGGTTCCCACATGCTCCTCAGGTGCCTCTGCAGGCTGCTCTAGACTTCATGCAGGAGGTTTGCAACCCTGGTAATGACGGTGAGAAATAAAGGTCCCCCAAGCTGCTGGGGGAACAGAGGTAGCAGATGACGAAGGGAAACTACATTCAAACTGTGCTGTCCCAGCAGTGCTTCAGCCCAAGTACTTGCTCCTTCCTTCCTTTCTTCCTTCTTTCCTTCCCTCCTTCCCTCCTTTCCTCCTTCCCTCCTTCCCTCCTTCCTTCCCACATGCAGAAACAGCTGCCCAGCAGACTGATGGCTCCTTGAGCAGAGGCAGAGTGGAAGGTTGTATGACCTGCAGAAGCATTTCTCAGTAAAAATAGCAACCCAGTAAAAAAGAAATTGTAGCTGGAAGCTGTGCCTGGCATTGGGGAGCATGGCCTCAACAGGGGACACATTCCTCTGGGCAGAGGCCATGACGTCATGAACAGACACATGCAGGATGGAGTGGTCCTTGCCCTTGGTTGGAGCAAAGGGCACATGCAGCTGTCCTGCCCTTTCCCTGCAGGAGCTGAGGCTCCAGAGAGAGCTGGGAGGGAATGCATTACAGTTCAGGGCTTTCTTCTTCAGATCAAGATGGTTGGACAAGCAGAGGGTGAAGAGCAGCTGCAGCCCTGGGGAATGCACTCTGCACAGGGATGAGCCTAGCAAAGGATTTCTCCTTGCTTACAGAGGAACATCTGATACCAACAGGGCTGAAGTGGTCACACAGGAAACACAGAGCTTGTTTAGGCTCACAAGGCCAAATCCCAATTGGTCATGCTGCTATCCACATCCCAAAATCAGCCCAAGGAAGCCATTGGTGTAAATCTGCAGTAGCTCAGCAATTTGCAGCAACACGTGGAGTCTTATGCAGCACTTCCAGCTCAGAGGTGCTTCAGAAAGCCTGGCTGGTGTCGTGCTGTCATAGAGGTAGGGGAAACTGAGTCATGGAAAGGTTGACACAGAGGTGATGTGTGCTGGACCAGACCACATGGCTGAGTTTACCAGTGTGTGACCTGCAGGCTGAGCACTGCCCCGGGCTGTGAGCAGCACTTTGTACAGACAGGGAAACACTTGGGGCTTATCTGCTCCATGTTATTTACTCCGGAGTTGTCAGTCTCCTCTTAAAAGCGGTACAGTCTGAAAACACCTCTTATTAATAGCTTGTTATCAGGACTGATGTAGCTATGTACAAGCGTTATCTCCGTGATCACATCTGTCTCAGGAAAAGTGGTCGAGGGGAGAGCGAGGATGGATCTCAGTGGCTGCAGGAGTCCAGGAGAGAGACCTGGGCACCCCATGGCTACACCATGACCATCTCTAATTCATCTCCGCTCAGCAGAGCACTTAGAAATGCCACTGGGGAGCTGCAGTGGCCATGATTGATCACATCTCTGCTGCACACTGACAGAGGAGAGCGACTTCAGCAAGAGGAGACCTTGGCTCCTGAGCCTCCCGAGCCTCCCCTTGAAGTGCAGGAATGAATTATGCAAACTAATCCATCCCCTGGCTCCTCCGACAGCTGCTGCCTTCCCAACACCTCCTGCCTCTACCCCTTCCTTTATCTCTGAGCAGTTTTAGAGCCATTGAGGCAGGATATTTTCTAGTCTGTTGTCCACGTGTGTCCCAGGATGCCTGTGGAGGTCAGCACGACTCATCACCTATTGAAGGATGTTGTTCCATACACAAAGATAAATTGCTAAACTAGCCTTGACTAGAGCCTAGTGGACTGCTGGGATGCTTCTGGGCTCTTAAAAGAGAGGAGGGAATCATAAGCCATATTAAAATATAATCAGTTTCTTCTGGCAGCTGGCAGAGTTCAGGCACTGCTGCACACGGATGGCACCACTGGCCTCGCTGCAGAGGGGAGGCTGCAGTGGGGCCGTGGTCAGGGATGTCAGCCCAGCCCCAGTGTTGACTGTGCTGCAGAGATCTCCCTCCCAGGGCAACAGCTCATCTCCAGTGTGATCCTCACTGGTGCTGGCTGGGAGGTTGGAAGGAACTGGCCATCTTCTTTTGGCTCAACTAATAGATATATAGGGGCTGCTGTACTGGGGGGACACACACAGACTGGGGACAGGTTGTTAAGCTGTCTGCATGGACTGATACTGTCTTCAGTGGTGGGGGAGCGGGAAAGGGATGGAGAGAGAAGTGAGAGATGGAGAAAGTGGTGCTTGGTCATGTTTTTGTGTCCATGTCCTGTTGTTGAGGAGATTTGGCCCTCACAGAGATGTCACCTGCCCATGACTGCTGCTGCACTGCTTGTCCTAGCAGCTTACTGGGATTCTGGTCCCTAAGAGAGCTGGCAGCTGAGGCAGGCAGAGAAGAGGGCAGAGATGAGCCAAGCAGGAGCAAGATGTAGATGTCGAAGAAGGTGGACACAGGACCCTTGTGGCACTGGTACCTCAGTCACCCCTTTGCCACATCCCTGCTTCTGTGCCTCTTGCTCTGGTGTGATATACCCAAGCCACGGGTTGCCAGCACAGCACAGGAGGCAGGGGAGCTATCATTTTCCCAGCTGTCCTCCTGCCCTTCTCTGAAAACCACATTTTATTTAAAAGTGAATTGGCAAATAGCCTGTCTCATTTTGATTCAAAAAGCTCCCAGACTGGAGAACTGCAGTGAAAGTGGCTGTTTTAATCTGTCATTTGCTGGCAGGTGAGGAGTGGGCTGCCCTGGAGGCAGGGAGGTCATCTGCTTTTGGGAGATCTAAGTAGGAAACGATTTTTTTTTTCCAGGTGTTGGGGAAAACAAAAACAAAACCCCACCATCTAAAAATCTCACAGAAACGGCTCCTCCTTCTGCCTGTAAGACTGAAGGAATATTTCCTTCCTCCTGCTCTTTGTCTGCTGTGGAGTGCAGAGCAGGGGCAGGCAGATCCTGGCATTTATGCCAATATTGTCAGCCAGAAAATGGGTTTTAGTTATGGCTAAATCTTGAAAGTGACGCTGAGCTCAGAATGCTCCCAGTGATGGCAGCTCGGTGTGGAAATGGCTTAAAATTACTGTTTCACTCATGCTCTCCCAGGAGCACTCAGGTGTTTGTGTTTGCCCTGCTGCATGCTCAGAAAGATTGAGGCAGGTAGCACCATTACCCTTGACTGCTGGAGGTGTAGTACAGGAATACTGAAACTCAGATTTGTGGTCGCATGCATTTGCACAGTAAGGTTATAGGGACAACGTTTGCTTTCCTGCCCACAGGCACTTCTATGCACATGTAGCTCTCAACACACATCTCCTCAGTGCAATACAGCTCAGTGCCAAACCACTGAGAATATGGTGTGAAATCATAAGGGTGCTTGCCTGAGGCAAGACAGCACTTGAGAAGGCCATGGGGTCAGGGACAATGCTGTGTCTTAATGGTCACACTGCTCTGCTGCTGGGCACCTCTTTGCAATCAAAGAGTTAGATAACTACCAACCACTCGCATTGAGAATCTGCAAGAAAGGAAATGCTAACAGGTTGACCCTGCAGTTAAGTTGTTAAAGTGGGTTGGGGTCCACATTCTTCAAAGCAGCTCATGTAGGGCTTGCGTTTTTGAGATGCAGAGTTTTAATTTCTCCCTGTGCTTCAGCTCTCTGGAGCACTGAGTTTTCAGCTCATAAGATAATGAAATCTGATATGATTAGCATTTGTGGTTTGCCACTGTTTGCAGAAGAAAATAATAACTAGCTTAAATACCTATTAGTCACCCATAGCTCTGCATGTCTGCATTGTCTGTTGGGAAAGCAGATGTAATTTAGCAGGTCAGGGGATTTTTTTTTTTTTTTTTTTAAGAATCTTTTAAAAGGGCACTTGTGAAAAATCGGCTTTTAAGTATGGAAAATTTGATACAGCTTGGCAGTTCTCTCCAATTAAAAAGCCAGTCTTCAAACCCATTTCTAAAGTGGTAGTAGGAACCCAGAGCCCAGCTTCAGGAAACAGATACAAAATGCCGTGCATGGTTTTGTGGTATGTTGTTATCTAAGTCTGTTCTGTGTCACTGGCCTGGGCAGGGTAGTTAGGACTGTTTGTGTGGATCTCTTACCTTCTCAGTGTTGTTTCATTATACTTCACAGACGAAAGCATTTCCCTCTGAGCTAGGGAGTCCCAGAGCTATTCCCTGTATCCGTGGGATTTCTGGCCAGTTGCTTTTCAAAGGCTTTGGAGAGAAAGCGTGAAATAACTGCAGGGGGCTGGGAAGCCTCCTCCCTGGCTTTGCCGAGGACAAAATCCCAGGAAGATGGGCCATGCATCCATCAGAGGAGCCTTCTCCCAGGACCCTGAACCCACTAGCCAGCTGTAAGGGGGAAGGCATCGGTTGGTGGGGAAGATGAATCCAGAATATGTTTATTTGGCACCATCTCATTTCACACAGTTAAGCTGCTTTCTCCACCATTTCACTGGCTTTAAGGGCTTCCCAGAGATTTTGAAGTGCTGGTCCCAAACCCTTGCAGAGGGAAGTCTAGGGAGGTCTTTTCCAGACTCGTGCTTACGATATAGCCAGACAGAAGAACAGGAAAACAGCATTTGGGAGTGGATTGGAGGTGTCAGTAAGGGACCAGGGTCTATCTGGGGCTCATGGATTTCCTTGTTTAGTCCATATCACCAAGGTGGGACTCAGAGGGGCTCAGGCTCAGCCATAGAGGAGCCCTAGATTCAGAAGACTGAGGGAGAGAACACCAGCTGCGATAGGCTGAACAAGCCCTGCTGCCTGTGCCTGGGGAGCATCCTCAATGGATAACCATGCTGGACCCCTTGCAGGCTTCACAGCACAGTGTTTGCTACCAGGACTTTTCATTCCTTTGCAGCAGCAGAGCAGGGAAAGGCTTCTCTTGTTGCAAACCAGGGCATTCAATGCACAGCACACTACGAGCATGCTGCAGTGCCTACATCAGCCTGGAAATATCCCAGAAACGTGACAGATCCTGCTCCCTACGCCCTTTCTTGTGGGAAGAAATGGTAGAGGTTGCTTCACTGACAATAAAATTCCACTCTAAGAGGCAGAAGGTAGCTGAGCAGATACTCTCACTGCAGGAGCTGAAACCCCCCTTTGTAGCCCTTCCCACTGCTGGGGGGAGCATGGCAGAGATGGACAAGCAGGAGAAACAGTGCACCATACAGGGCTCTGGGGATGAGCTGAGTTGAAAACTGGGGTGAATCTGATTTCAGATTGCTGATCCCATCTAGCACAGGCCTGGGGAGGAAGAGATGCCCTTGTTGCTAAGATCTAGGAAAAATTGCAACTAATGGGTATTGATCAGAGGAGAAAGCAGTTCTGTGGGCACAAATTTATGTGCAAGCTTGAAAGAAGTATATTCCCTAAGAGAGGAACAGTGTGAATAATCAGGCTTTAAGACAAATGCTAATCAGTATTGCATCTTGCCTCTGAGTCTCCAAACACAGTGTTTAATCTCTGAAATTAAATATTTCCCTGGTGAGAAGTTAGATGACTTCAAGAGGCTCCTGTTTGACAAATTCAGCTTGGTGTGCATTGGTTTTAGATCTTTCTGATTGTGTGGGGTTCGGTCTGTCCAGAAGCCACTCAGCCAGCCTCCAAACCTCTGAGCAAAGCAAAAGCATCCATTTCTTCCCTGCTTTATTGAGAGACAAGAGAGAAACATGTATTAATCAAAAGCTACCAAGGACAACTTTCAATCAGATCTAAAGGCACAGAGTTTTTCATGAGAGTCATGACACAAACATTTTCTCACTGGGAACTATTTTATCAAAGATTAAAGCTCAAATTTTTGTTATCTGGAAAAGTATCTCCTACAAGTGTCATCTTTTTTTTGGTATTCCCTGGGACTACATAACATTGGATACAGGAACTCAGCCATAGGAGAAGAATGGATTTATAGAGACTTGAGTTGGACATTTGACAACTATAGTTTCAAGCAGTTGATTAATCAATAACTGGTATCCATCCCAGCTTTTCATTGCACTAGTGATATCTAGTTTAAAGCAGTCTCAGATGGATTAACCTTTTATTACATGCTCTGGGCTTGCTTCTGAGAGTCTGTAAAGTGTGCACATGAATGCATCTGTCCAGAGACATATGTGAGTACCCTGCCCTAGCTTGGAGGTTGACCTCGCTTTGACCAAAGACCTCTTGATGTCCCTGCCCATATGTGAACCCTCCTTCAACTGTGCATTTCCAGCCAGGCCTCAGGAGAGGGTATCTATGCTTTCCTGAACATTGTGTGCCCATATGTGCGTAGAAATGTATGTAATGCTCACTACAGCAAAACAAGATGAATCAAGGCACAAAGAAGCAAGAATAAAAATTGTGCCTTGCTAATAAAAAAAATGAGTTATTTTTAAAAACCAAAAGCAACAACAATATATAAGGAAGAGATTTATTTGTTCCTCTTAGGAATAAGTGTTCTGGTATTACAGTACTTATTTTGGAAATTTCATGACAGTGATTTCATCCTTTGTAGCCACGTGTGGCTCAGTACATTTTTACCATGGTTGCCAAGTAACAATCACTAAGCATTTGTGTCTAGATCAGTAAAGGGGAGTGGGGGGAATGGATAAAATCTATTTTCAGAGGCATAATCATCGTTGGCTCTTTGTAGGTTAATGGTTAAGTTCACTCAGCATGGGCAGTGTTTTGCTGAAGGCCTTGGGATTTACAAATAGGAAAATAAAAAGCAAAGAGACTAAAGAGGGTTTTTTTTATCATTATTATTACTCTTCCAGAGCGCAGTGGCTTATGAGTGATTAAGAAGGCATTAACTATGTTGGACATCAAGTCCTGAGTGCAACAGGAGCACCATAATCCCCTCCTTGGGGCCGGTCTGCAGCCTGGTTGTTTCCTCCCATGTTTCACTGTGCCAAAACCTACTCACACCGTAGACCCCGCTCTGGCCTTGTTTTGCTCATGGGGCAGCTGACAGCTGATGCAGGCTGAGAAAAGGTTTCTTCCCCCACTGAAAAGAGGCTGGAGCAATGGGGGGAAAATAAGGAGGGAATCCAGGAGATCTGGCTAAGAGTAACTCCAGGTGTTCCCCCGGCACAGCAGAGGCTGCCGTGTGGTCTCTGCTGCATGGACTATATTGCCATGAATTCTCCCTGCCAGCCAGCCTGACCTGCCTCTGTGTCACCAGCACTGTCACCTCTCCTGCCCAGCAGACAGGGTGTTTTCACCCCAATACCCTGAGCTTTTCTCAAGAAAACTTTCCTCTTCCATGACTGGCACCTCCTGAGCTTTTTAAATATCCTCTAACGCACCTCAGGGTCACCTTCATCTTTCCAAAGATATAATGCCATTTATTCAGCATTCAGGGCAGGTTGCATGCCCTGTCGTCTTCCAGATGGCAATCCCTACACGTTCCTGTGCACTGACCAACTTCCTCATTACTTCAGAAGTAATGCCCACTGATTCCCAACAGCTCCTCAACCCTTGGTATCCTTGCCTGAAGAGCTGCTGCCAGGTGTTTCCACTGCTCTGGTGCTCTTGCACATTTCCCAAAACCAAGGCCATGCCTTGGGGCGTGCTGAGGCCATACCGGGGCAGCCTAGCAGGAGATGGAAGCTAGGGATGAGCACTGCTTTCTGCTTGGCCAGCCTGGACCCACGCCAGGAATGTCCCCGGGCTCAGCTGCATGACAGCACTTCCATGGCACTGGCAGGGTTGGTACAACCACGCAACTCCCTTTCCCTTTCTTCCCAAGAAGAAAAAGTCAACACTGAAAAAAGGGCCAGGTGTTAATTACATTTCATACTCCTTTCTGTGCCAGGCCGGCATGTGGGATGTACCTGGAGAGAGGGCATGATTTCCCTTAATTCTGTTTCCACTAGGTGTGCCCTCAGAGGAAATAGGCTGAAGTGAGGAGCACCTGGGCACCCTTCCAGGAGCCCTCTGCAACCGGCCTGCATTTGTCTTGGCAAACCAAGACTCAGGGATGAGCCAAGGAGGAAGCTCTCACTGCTGACTCCTATGTAATTCAGCTTCCCCTCCTGGGATAGATCTCAGGGCTGCCCCGCAGCCCCTGCTGCTGGGGAGGGAGGGAGTGACGGAGGGAGTGACAGAGGGAGTGATGGAGGCAGGAAGAGCAGTGCCAGGAGGAAGCAGGGGTGCGTGTGACCTCAGCTCAGAGTGTTTGGTAGTGAACATGCTGGGGAAGGGCATACACCAAAGAGGGGCTACCCTGCCCCTAGGTTCTATCATTCTAATTGAATGATACCTGGCAAGTGGCACTGCTCTCTGCATGGATTGCAGAGATCAGAAAGGGATAACAAACATTTTAATCAAGGGGATGAGCACTCTGTAAGATGACTGATCCTGCATGCTCAGGGGGAAAATATGTCCAGGTCTGTCAAGGTCTGAGACACCTGTGTGTGCTTCATGCTGCCCACAGCCCTGGCTGGAGACAGGGTGCAGCAACAGCCTTTGTCCGCCTGCTTTGGAGATGAAATGAAAAACCAAATGGCATGGGTGCATTTGGCAGGAACAGTGTGTGAGGAAGGACTTGGAAGCACTGCCACACCTGGCACCGGCAGCACATTTCCCTCCGGTTTCACAGGGACATGAAATTTCTGCCTGGTGTCCCCAAACCTCTCACATAAAATTCTCTACCCTCCCACCTAAAAGCCAGGTTGGCAGCAGACAACAGAACAACTCCCTGGGAAAGAAAAAGGGATTTGCTGAGTCTTTTTGCCTGTTCCTTGGAGATGGCAAGCGTGAAGGAGATCCATCTCACACACGCTTTCCCCACAACAGATGATTCCATGCAGGAAGAAGTGGTTCCTATTTAATTGTATGATGCAAGATCACTGTTCCATATCCCTGAACAGGCTGAAAATCAAGCAGGGCCAGACCAAAACATGCCAGAGCAGAAATGCTAGCACTCTCCCACCCAGGCCCTCTCTCTTGTGAAACAGCGGTATTTTTAGGGGATATCATATCATGGAGTTCATTTCATGATGGGATGGGATTCCTGAGTCCATCTGCGGTTAGGTGGAGTGATGTAAGGAGCTGGAAACCATGATGAGAAGTGCAACACAAATGGGAGTCTTATAGTTTATCTTTGACATGAGGAGAGCATTGGAGTTTTGTTATTTGGGCCAGAAGGTCAGATAGCTTTTGTGATCTGTCAGTCTGTTGGACTGGCACATGCATAAAGGGGGAGGTAGGGACAGCTGGATTTAGGACTGGGAGGTCACTTTCATACAACAAGTGAGAGTTTCAGTCATTTTGGCAAGGATCCGGTGAGGGTGTTTTAGGGGCATTGTGAGCCTTATGTTATTATGAACATAGGAAGTAAGATTGTAAACGAATTGACTAAATTCATAAGCATTTAGCTTATGCAATACCAATATTGCATAAGCTCAATGTTAATGCAAATGCAATATAAATATTGCATTTAGCTTATGCAGTACCAATATCATAAATTACATTAAATGGATCCTAAGACATAGGGCAATGCATCATTTTTTAAAAAATGGAAATTACATATTTTCGGTCATAAATAGCATATTTGAGAAAGTGGGTCTCTGATGACCTCCCATCCTTCAACATCTTTTTCATCCAGGGCAAGGAGGTTTTGAGGATGGGAGAGGTAAAAGAGCCAGTCCAGTCTCTAGTGTCAACAGGGGCATTCTCACTTGTACTACCAGACCCTTCAGAGCTGGTGGCAGCCACTGCCAGGCTGAGCCAGAGCTGAGCTTCTTTGTGTGCAGCCATCCTCCCTGATGCTTCTGGGACCACTGGTGACCACAGTCCTCAGCAAGGTGAGACCAGATGTGTCCCCGGGTGAGGTGTGGGCTTTGTGTTACTGCTGACTGGGGAGTTAGAGCGAGGAGCTGGAAAGTGCGATGCAGAAAAGGCTTAATGCTCAGATCTGCACAACAGGGCCCCATCTGTTCTGCAGAAAATATCTACCTGTAATAAATTTACATCTTGTACGTTCTGACAAAAAAAAAAAAAAAATCCACGCTGAATTGCAGCGGAAAAAATTTTCTCCTTCCACTTCCAGTAGTTAGAAAGGAGCAGCTCCCAGTCCAGCAGGAATTTAAGATCACATTGAAGAGTTTCAGGATGGGGCTGAGTGTGGTTTTTTTCAAGTAGATTTTGACTTCTAGATCCAAACTTCATTTTCCTCTTCAGATGGACTGAGATTTGGGAAAAAATAGAGGCAGACCACTAATAATTCCCTAAGCTTTTAAAGACCTTGTCTTCCTCTGAGAATCACAAATGGGGGGAAAAAACACATGGCTACTTTTTCACAGCTTCATCTGACTGCATTTCATGGAGCAGGAGAGATAAGGAGTCCTGCAGGACCTCTGGTTTTTAAGCATGAGCTCAGTGCTGGATTTCACACCTCCATATCAGTGAGTTTCTGCCTGTGCAGTGCCTTACCTATCTGGGAAGAGGAACATGGCATTCCTGCCTGGTGTGACAGCACTCAACCCTGGAGGTGTTGGGAGAAAGGCAGCTGGAGCTGGAGCTGTTTGGCTTTGACCCAGTCGGACATCACTTTTGCAGTGTGTTCCAGGCAGATCTGGACATCTTGATGCGCAGGCAGCCCTCCCAATGCCTCCAGCTGGCTGGGACATTTCAGTTGGCACCTACCAAGGCTGCTCGATCAAATCCAAAGTGCCTAAGCCATTTCTGCCTCATGGCTGGTTTTGCCCCATCGGGTCTCCCTTCTCTGAAGCTGGTGAGGTATTTTGATGCATGAGCCCAAACAGCTGCTGCTTCCAAAAGTGTGTTTTGTCAGTGGTAAAATGAACCTGAGAGGCAGTACATGTCTGTTAGATTAGTAAAGCACCCGAGGCTCAGAGACACCGCCTGCATGTTCGGGTGGTTTTGCTGGGAAGCATCCCACTGAACCTGGCAGCACAGTTGCTCCAAGGCAGCTTCTGGGGAACCAGTCCACCAGAGTTTGGAGACGCCCACTCAATCGTGTGGATTGAAATACAGTCCAAAATGGGGAAAGAGGTGGAAGATGAGCACCATGGGGACATTGAAGAGGAGTAACAGATATAGGAATGCTTGTGTCAAATCATTTCCTGAGTCAATCAAGCTGAAAGTGTTCACAGGCAGACAGTGTAGAGCAGCACATGGTCAGACTGTTTTTGGAAGCTAAAAATAGCAGCTAGTGGAGTCAGTCCTTGGTTAATCTGGGTTTGTTAAGGCCAGACATCCAGATCCAGTTCAATACTTTTGTTAAAAAGGCAGTACTTACAGTGCTGCTAAACTGGCCCATTGCCCATTAGGGTGACACTGGCCACTGGGCACTGGGCCAGCTTGACTGGGTGACTTCAGCATCCTCCTCCAAAGGCTCTGATGAAATGTTGGCCTGGCTCATTCTCCTGAGACCTCATACAGTCAGTCACGAGCAGAGCTGAAATTTCTCTGCTGCATATCTCAGCCCCAGGCTCACGAACCTCCACTTCTGTCCCCAGAATTCCACTGACAGCCCATAGCTTTCTATTGTCTGAAAAGAATGCTATGCCAAAATGCATTTTTGAACGTGGCTAAAAAGTCCAAGCCATCATGGACTTCCCAAGGAGAGGGAGTGAAGGGAGGCAAGGCAGGAAAACGGGAGTGTATTGGTGATCCTGTAAGCCTCACCTTCCCAGCAAGAAAACTAGACTATGATTTCCCTTGTGACACCACCCAGGTCCCCATGTCCTGGATCAGGGACCTCTGAGGGTGGGGCATCTTTTGAAAGCCACATGCAGATTTTGGAAAGAGTTGAAACACATAGCAAAACCAGGAAAACTGATGGATCAAGAGGAGAAGTTCCTGGTGCCCTGCAAAGCCCACTGCCAGTGAATTACCCATCCCCAGGTGTGAAAGCAGGTTTCTCCACTCTGTTTGGCTTCCCAGTAACCTGAATGGTGTTCCCTGGACATATCAAACTGTCCAGTGATGGAGGGGATTGCTGAGGGCAAATCCTTCAGTTCTGGCAGTTCTGGGATGAGTCCTATGCCTCGGTGCCTCCAAGCTCTGCTTGCAGGCATGAGCTTTGGGGTGCTGGTATGGACTTGACAGTAACAACTGCATGAGTAGCAAAGAGCATCACACTGCTTTCCTGGAAGAAATTGTCACTGCAAGGGAGAGGGAGCCAGAGGACAGTGGATGGGCCGAGCAGGGCATCCTGGAGGCTTCGGGCTGGCAGCTTGACTTGCCTGGGAAAAGCCCAGGCCATCTGAGTGGCAATTTACATCACTTCTGACGCCAGGACAGATTGCTGGCTCGAAACTGTGAGAGAGATTACTTTGTTTGCCCACAGTCAGCTGATTAAAATTGTATTTTCTGCACATTTAAGTAGTGATTAGTGATGAAATGCAAATCTCATGCAAATTGGTGCAAATGGCTGGTGTGCACAGCCAGCTCCAAAGTCGGTCACTTTCCTTTCCTCTGAGGCATTTGAGCTGTTTTAATGTTCACACGGAGGAGCAGGGCAAACACACTTGTGGTCTGAGCACATAGCTGAAGCAAGCAGCAAACAGCATGGAGGGAGTAGGAAAAATCAGCCGTCGCCTGGATGTACTTACAGAGTGGCATCAAGTTTGGTTACATCAATACTTGGAATCCAGTTTGTGCAAAAATGTATATTAAATAAACAGCTACAAACAACACAAACAAACCTTGCACATATCTCATTCCCAGCCTAGTTTCTCTTATTTCCAGGGCTTTGCTGCAGTCCTGTTTGTGGAATGGCCCATCACTTTGCAAGTCAAAATGCTATAATGGTTGCTGAATATAGTAACAAAATATGTTTCTCTAAGGATCAGATTTGGAAAGAAGGTCTATAAACACAATGAAAGCAACAGAACAAATTCCCAAACCATTGCCACAAATAATAATTGCAAATATATATCCATATATATGTACATATTTTTAACTTGACTTCTGTTTTTCTTTGGCTTGCAGATCCAGAGCATTGCTTCAGTCTGAAATGAAGTGAGGCCATGTTTCCTCACTTCCAGGCAGCTTTGTGGGGATGGCAGGGCCAAGATAAATAAATAAATAATGGCTCACAGAGTGAAATACTATATTTAATAATGCTGATGAGTCCTTCTGAAACCCGGTTGTGAAAACTTTAAAAAGTGTCTGTTTCCTGTAGCTATCAACATGCTAGAAAAGGGGAAGCCCTACAGGCTTTTAAAATTTTTTCCCAACGGCTGCAGCTTTCACAGCTGGTCTTGATTTGCCTGGATATTGCTCATTTTTCTAGTGCTCATAACAGCCCTGGCATGGAAATCCACACGGCCACCAGGTGCATCTTCATGGTGTGCTGGCAGGTGAAGGGTGTCAGCCCAAAAATTATTCATCCTGATTAGCTCTTGGCTTTCCCTGCAGTTTGAGAAAACGAGGCTGGATTCATGAATTATAGAGTGAATACAGGAGGCCTAATAAAGGACAAAATTCACAGGCATTAAAACTCCCATCATGTCAGCGAACAGGTTTGTGCTGCTTGTAGCGTTACCGTCCCTTCTCCACACACCGTGTTTACAGGGTTTGTGTGTGCCCATCAGCTGGAAAACAAACCCTTACCTGTGGCTGGCTGATGATCACAAACAGAAGTAGCAGAAGGGAAACAGGGCTGCTCTGGACTTAAAAAGGCAAAAGCAGTACAAGCCAGCATGGAGGCTACAAGTGTCTGAGGCTGCGTGTCTCCAGGCTGTGCATGTGTGTGTGCGCCAGTGCCTATTAAATATACATGACCCTGCTATTTGAGGGACACCGTATGTGTACCAGGGAAGTGACTGGGATGACGTGGCACTTGCTCTGCCTCATAGGAAACACAGAGGAATCGGTGCCTATACCTAGATCTTATGTGAATCAGACGTAAATCTTTCTATCTTCAGCTTTCATACCAGTCTCCCTCTGACATTTCTAATTGCACAGCTGTTTCAGGTAGGAAACAATGGCATTTTCCGCCCCCTGGAAAAGTCTTCCCTCACACTGGAGCATGCTGCCTAGCCCAAGGACATGGTACAGGGTTCTCTGCTCTTCAGCTGGAAATCATTTTTGTCTGCTGCTTTTCTGGCAGGGCCCACTGCACGCAAATCTTCGTCCACTTGGAATATACCTTGGGCATTTTTATCTGGGTTTCTGGGAGCTTGGAAACATGTTTTTCTGCCTGTCTGCTAGGATTTTGATATGAGGCTGTTTATTAGAGTTGTAGAAATGGAAATCTCATCTTCATGAGCCACTCTGGAATTTTCCTCCGAAGATCAGTGAAAGCAATCACTAATATGGGGCATCATTTATAGCGCTGTGCAGAATAATCCTCCAGGCTCTCTGGCAGCTATGAACTGGAAAACAATAAAGACCACTACTAGAGGGTTCTTTTTTAAAAACAAAACAAAAACAAACATCACAAAACAAACAAAAAAACCAACAAAAACAAAGTAAAGAAAAGCCCAAATTTGTTCTTTGATATATTGTCTAGCTCTCAGAAAAGGAGACAGAAAATTGAAAACCTCTCTCAGCAAATGCATACAGCACCATTCCAAATTCCTAAGCTTCTTTTTTTCCCATACCCTGACATCTTCCCTGAGTAGTGCCAATAAAATTAGAGACTTTTGCTAATGTGGTCTGCAAAGGTTCCTCTGGGGAAACAATGACCGTGAACAAATGTTCAGTTCCATGGAGGGCTCCCGAGTCCAAGGCTGCCGCAGCTGCCCCCAAGCACCTTGGCTCAGCCAAACAGATGAGCCCTGTGCATGCAGAGCTGGGACTCACCCCGGCTCTCCTGGTGCTGCCATACTCTGAGCACTTCTGGGGGTTTGTTCACTACTTACTGCTGAGATTTTCCAGATTCATTTTGAAATGCGGTCAAAACTTGCTGAAAACTGCAGCAGGGGGGAATTTGACTTTATTGTGTGGCCTCACAGCTCTTCTCTCCGGCTTTAGTCCAGATCCCCACACATTTTGCTGTATGTGATAGTACCATAGGCTGTCTTTAGGTGTTCTTGCAGCTTCTGGCCCATCACACTCAGGCAAATGGCCAGAAACCCTCACTCACCATGCTTGAGCTCTGTTGTGGTTAGGGTTTAATTTAGCCTAAATAACTTTAAAAATGTGAACTCTGGTGAGAAAATAAAATTCTAACTGTATGTGGCTACTAGATGATCCGTACCTGGCTGTAGTAAATAAATATGCTCATGGTTAGTTGGACATCCTGATATTTAATCAAAAACTAGATATCATGATGAGATGATGTGAATTGATGTGAGGAATGACAGCAGGGGGCCTGCATTGCACAGCATTTGAAAGGGCACCTCAGCCTGTCTTTGAATGGACTCCCCTGCTGAGATTTCATTCTCTTCTTTGAAAGCATTAATATCCCACAACAGCACCTATCCATGCTTGAAGGAAAAGCAAATGAGTTTCAGAGAGGAAGAGGGGCAGAATGCAAAAGGCAGCTGTATTTCCTGGCTAGTTCTTTTGGTCAATTTAGTTTCCTCTTACTACACTTTACTGCAGTTTCCTTGAATCCTGACAGTGTCTTTGGAACATTTCTTAAAACCAACTTTTTTTATAATACTGTAATTGCCATCAGTAGTATGGCTTTCTGGAGCCAAAGGCAACCCATGCTACCTTCATTTCTACCTACCTTTCTTCCCCTGCCCAGCCTTGCACTGGGAGGACTCTCTGAGAAGCCGTTGTTCCCTTGGCCTCCCTCCTGCCCCAGTTCCACCCAACAGCGCCCAAACTATCCCTGTGGTTCCCACTAGGCCCGTGCTAGGGAGAAACTCCCAAGCATGATACTGAGGTGCACTTCTTCTTTGTGCTTCAAATGCTTCTAAGTCTTCTGGTATTAAATTGTCTTTCCCAGGAGCAGCAGGGTTTTCTCTGTAGCATCACTCTACTTCCAACCAGCCAAGACAAAGAGCAGGTTCCACCCAGCCAGCCAAGTGCTTTGGTCCAGAGTTAAGCTCCGGCTTTGTGCCTCTGGCTTTCTTCAGCAGCCCTGGCTCACTCAGTCAAGCTCAGGATCAGGATAGACAAAAAAGGAGAATCATCCCCTTCAGATACCAGGCTGAGTATGAGGGGGCAAGTGTATATGTCCCAGCAAGCTTCACTGTTTACCTAGCACAAACTGGTAAGGAGGGCTACCAAAATTACTGCGGAGAGCCTGTCATCCTTGCAGCAAGGATGCAGAGTCCTTGATGCAAAGTCATTGTGCCTGGAGACATTTGTAGCTCAGAGGCCAACAGTAAGTAGGAGGACAGGAGGCCTGGTTGTGGAATTTCCTTAGGCCTTGTAGCTGCCTTTGCCATGGGTACCCAGGCCAACCAGCTTTCCTGACACTGCCAGAGCTCCCAGCTCCCCAGTGGCTCCCAGGTACAGGAAAAGCCCTGCCAAGGGCACAGCCTCTGCAAAAGCAGGTTTAGCACTGGGAAAGAATGGAGCATTTCCAGAGCAGATTAAATCTTCCAAGACTTTGAGCTGCCAGTTTGAAGAAGCCTACACATTTTGCAAGTTTTTAGAGTCTTAGAACTTGGTCTAATTTAAGCAAATTGGCACATCCTGAGCACTGGAGAGATCATTCTGCTAAGTTTCATCCTCTGCAGCAAAGCATAAGGAAGACAGAGTTGCTCAATATAGCGCTTGGGAAAAAAAATGTTTGCAGGTGCAAAGCAGCATTTTTTTCCCGAAGTTGAGATGGTAGGGCTTTTCATTACTGTCTCAGGAGTGGCCACTGCATAGAAAGTTTCGGTCTGAATGGCTAAAGTCTGGCAAAGTATCACTCAGCTGAAACAGACTCTAAAATAGTGGAAAGTCGTGGGCAAACAGGCACTGCATTTAACTCACAGCCCTGATGGCACCAGGCATCCGAATGAGCATGTGTAACGTATGAGGATCTGCTGAAGAAACCGCGTCTGGGAAGTTTTCCCTCTTCTTGTCTTAACTAAGGATTGCAGAGAGATGGAAACCAGCTTACAGGCTCTAGGGTTTGTGTGGGAATCACCACTTCCTCATAACATCTGCAGTTCCCGGCACAACAGAAATGTGCAGCTGGACTTGAGGCAGCCCCTGTGCAGCCCTGACATGAGTCGGGGCTTGAAAACTGTCTTTGCAAACAGGCTGGTGGTCTTTGTCTTCCGACCTTTGACGGTTAGTCTTGATGACCTTAGACATCTTTTCCAGCCTAGTGATTCTGTGACTGTCACAGGAGCAAATCCAGCACATGTGTGCCCACGAGGCTCTGCAGTAGGATTTTTCCATTCAGCATTCTATATATCTGCCAGTCCTCTGATCTTATAGACAGACATTGGAGCTGCTGAGCTGGCCACAAAAGGTGTAATTTTTAGCCCCATGTACAGCTGGATTTACTTTGCTCCCATAGGGATATCTCCTCTGATGGCCTGAACACATGGGTCTGGGCTGAGGCCACTGAATGCTGTGTCCTGCTGCCTCAATAGCCATAAATGGGGCTGACACATGGCTGAGATCTCTGTGGGCAAGGACTTTTCTGAATTGTCATTTTCAAATGCTCCTTGCCATTTTCACCCAGGCACATGTAAACCAAAACATGAGCATTTTCCCCTGGGAAGAGGAGAAGAGCTGCTCGCCAAGGTTGAGCCCATCATAGGCACCCTGCCCAGCTTGTTAGGCAGAGAGCAGCCGCAAAGCTCTTGAGTGTTATTCCACTCTCATGATTCTCTTGGCCACTTGGTTCCTCTTATTTTAGCTTTGTTTGAACAATCTCCTTGGTAACTGGAGACAAAAGCAGAAATTTTTTTGTCCTCCTCATAGGATTGGTTTCCTGCCTATCTCAGAACTCGGAGGGATCCTTAGCCAAATGTATGTTTGCTTTGGTGCTCCCACCACAGGCTTTAACCTCGTGTATCACTGGGGAGTTCAGGAGACCTGGTGTCTCTTTTAAAGGGTTTTTATACACAGAGTTTCAGTTGAGAGGGATGTATTTCACAGTTTAATTTACTTGGCAGTAAACAGATGGCATGTCAGTCACAGTGTGAATGGTGGCTCTTGAAATTGCCCACATGCTCCTGACCTCTGGTGTGTCCAGCAGCAGGGAGACTGGACTGGAATAGCCCTTCTCAGGATGCTGCAAGTGCTGGAGTGGCAAAACCCTTCAACAGGGTCAGGGAGTGACTCCTTGCTGTGTCAGCACCCTCTACATGGGTCCCACAGCCCTGCACACCTTCTAGCACCTGCCTCAGGACATTAGGGTCTATTAGGACTTTGGTGTTTTCAGATTAGTTTCAGAAAGGTCTCTATGAGGGTAAGGGCATTAATCACTGGCAATTCCTAAAGACCTAGAAGCGGCAAGGAAAAGGCAAGGAAAAAATCCCATCTCAGCTGACACACTTTATTCCTCCGCCCTCTGGAGATGGAAGTCATTGGAAAGGAAGAGGGAAGGAAAAACCAAACCAAACAACCACCAAACTGTCTGATGACTTGGCTGGGCTGGAGGCAGAGACCAACCCCACTGCTGGCACTCAACCCCAGCACACGCTTTTTCTTGGACAAAGCAATCCCCAAAGAATGGAAATGGCAGTGTGAAAACACCAAGCAGCACCTTTAGTGCAGAATTTAAAGCTGAGATTTTGGGGTCATTTGTTGATTTAATGGTCCAAACACTGTCACTGTTTAAGGCAGTACTGCCCTAGCAACAGCCCCTCTCTGGGGGTGGCTAGGGAGTACTTCATGGGGCATGGTCTGAGCCTGCTGGCCTTATCCCTGGATAGAAGGGATAAGAATGAAGGATCTGCACCACCTCCCTTGCAGGGCTTGCCTTTTGACATAGTGACAGCATGGCATGGCACTGGGGTGTAGCTCTCAGCTTGAGTTATGGTCTTTAGAAATGCGCATCCCTGATGTTTCAAGCCTATATAATCACAGCATTTCATATGCTGGTACCCAGAGGCTTCATGTCTTTTATACTGTCAGGTAACCTCTGATACTGGTCGAGCATGGGGGACTTGCCAAAGGGAGTCTGAACCAGGAGTGAACTCTGAAGCCAGTCACTTAAATTGTTAAAATGTGAATATTACACTTGAACCTCCCTAGAACCCTGACAGGAGATAACTTACAACTTCTTCTCATGGAAGTTCAGTGTGACACTTGGTGACAAGGTCATAAAAGTTCAAAAGGCTTTTCTGTAGCTTAGGAGTCCATTAGCATCCACAGGGCCCCTCCAGGGAGAGCAGGTAGGATGCTTGTGGTGTGCTATGCTTCCAAATACAGATCACACTGCATACAGCACCACAGGCTGAGACAGTGTCATTCTGTTCTGCAGTTTGCAACTTGAGTGCATGTGCAGCTTAGCATGGTCTGTTAAGCTGACACAGAAGCTGTTGAGAAGAGCAGGGTGATGCCCATGTGAGCACAAAATGGTCACAGGAACTGCCCAAGTCTTGACATCAAGTCACTTGCATCCTTCACTGGGCAAAGAATGAAGCCACGGTGAAGTGCTTACTTCTGCGACACCATCAGGAAGCTTTGATCCTGCAGCTGGGTCACCACACCAAGGGTTTTGGAGGAGTGTCTTGAAAAGAGGGCCTGACCTTTGGGACCAACCAGCAAATAAGAGGAATCAGGTGCATTCCTGACTGAGGATGGAGTTAAAATGACAGTGGACACTGCTCTTGAAAGTGGACCTGCACATTCTGTATTGATGTTTGCCCTTTTTGTGGCATGACCTCGGCTGTCACTGAGCGTTCCTTGTCTTCTTCTTTTCCCATGTACAGCTGCTTTTCCAGCAGCAGAGCTAGCTGTCAGCAGCACTGGTAGAGTGGCAGGGCACAGTTGAGCCCCCTCGTCCAGTGTCTTCTCAAACAAGAATCCCTTGCCCTAAAGCCCAGGCAAACAGAATTTGAAATGTGCCTTCCCTGGGAGGGAAACTGCTAGGATTGATACAAAGTCCTGCTGCAGTGGCGCTGCTGGAGCAGTTCATGCACAGCAGATGTATTTTGGGCTTCCTTGAATCCCAATTCCTGATACTGAAGCCATGCTATTAGACATGGACCTGTTATTTCTCATGGTCCCCACTGTTTTGTTTAGTCAGCTTTAACTCAGCAAAGTTTTCTAAATGATTTACAGAACTGCAGAAATGTCCTTTTCGCTGGCAGTTTCTCACTGAAATTCATTTTGTGGAGGCCAAAGCCATTTCAATAAGAGTGATGTCTCCTGTTTGAGGAATATTGTCATGGCAACTATCCAGGTGCACACAGGGAAGAGCAACTCATATTTATTTGAAAGGTGAGAGCAATTATTGTGGTGAGGGGGAACCTGGCTGCAAAGAAAATCTGCATGTGTATTTGGGTGCAAGAAGCACTTATATATGTTTCCAGTTGCTTTTCCTTGGGAAAAATGTGTACAAGGACAATCAGGGAGAGGGATAGGTGTTTGACCCAGAGGTCCTCTCTCACTCAAACCCTGTCACAATTTTATTCTTCACCATGCTTGTTTTCCACTTCAAGTTTTTCCAGTGGGAATTTCAAATCCAGCCCAGACCACTTCTCAGGTGAGCATGTGTCTCTTCCCTGCAACATGCCACCCCACCACCATGGCAGATCTTGCCAACAGAGCATGACGAAATATTGGACCAGCCAGCTCAGTCAGGAAAAAATCCCAGAAAGGCAGAATGGAGGGAAATGTCAGATTTTGGCTCTTAACTCTGTAGGCTTAGAAGTGGGATTTGCAGGGTTTTATACTGAGCAAGGATGTTGGGCTGGGCTGAGCCCTGGGCAGTCAATCCTTTGCTTGCAGCACAGGCTGAATTTTTCAGGACTAATGCAGTTTTTAGCTGGCATGGGCAGGGCTGTGAAAAGCCAGGGGAGAAGTTATTTCTGCTCTGTCAGCTTTCCCAGGTACCTTAAGTAATTGCTGCTGGGGGTGTTTTTGATCAAACTCACATCAAATGTGTTTTCCTTCCTAGTCATCACTTGTATTACACTGTTTGTGCAAATTGTCCTTGGAGCTCCAGATACTGATCCAGATGGATCTCTCCTGTTTGATCCCCCAGTGATCCTGCCTCCACCAGGCACTCTGGTAGCTTTCAGGACTGTGGATCACCATCACTAGACATGCATGGCAATGAGATTGGGAAAAAGCAGAAAAACGGTTTAGTCCTGTGTTAGCACATTCAGAGCCATGGAAGGGGAGGCCACAGCTCCAGCTGTCCTGGGACAAGGAAACATTTAATCATCACCAAAGTCTCAGGCACTAGTTTGGGGCAGATCAAGAGAGTGCCATTCATCTTCACCTAGCTGGGTCCTTGCAGGATGTGACACTGGCAGATGAATGAAGAAGTGCATTAGTCAGAGCATGAAATTCAGTCAATTCAGAGCAGACATTGATGATTCACCAGAAAAACATTTCTGATCTGACAAATACTTCTCAATATGGTCTTCCTAAGAGGAGAGTCAAGCAGCATTCAGTCTAGCATGTGAAATCATCTTACCTGGCAATCGTCACTCCTGAAGAGTATTTTCTGAGACACTGAGCATCAGCTGTGCCTGTCATCTCCCAGCTATTCAAGCAGCAACAGCTCTCAGTCTTCCTGTGTCTGCAGACCACCTCTCATACCTTGTATTTCTACAAGGCCAGGGAAGAGCAGGCTGGATCTTTTTCCAGGATTTTCCTGGTAGTGATGCTCTGGAGCAGGCCGGTGTTATATATCTGAGCCGTATGTTGTCATTTAAACTCAACGTATCCTGAGGCCAGAGGAGCAGTTGGTTTATACAGACATGGAAATGACAACACAGCCCTGTGGTCTTAGACAGACTGATTCAGGAAACCTTGGGGAAAGAGGTGGAGGACATCTAAGAAAATAAGAGTAACCAGATGAATTTTGGCTCCAGAGATGGAGGGAAAATAGAGGGACCATTTCCCTCTCCCCTTGTTTGCAGTGTCCGGGCTGGTTGTGCTCAGTCACATTTTTGAGAGGCATTGGACTGTGCAGCCTCATGCAGACCTGGACTGCTGGACCAGCAAACCAAGCTGCCACATCAGATCAGATCACATCCACACTACCCAAAGCATGCGTCACGCTTCGTTTCAGGCAGGTTTTCCTTTTCCCTCCCTGTCATGTTCGCAGCGTGCTGCAGGCAAAATTTTCATTAAGTACAGACATTTCATGTCAGCGAGGCTTGGTTCGGCAAAGGATCCTGCATGGGTGACTCATGGGACATCTTACACAGATGGGAACATATCAGCAGGGATAGGAAACCCTAATGAACCCTCTCCTCTGTCGGAGACCACTGGATAATAGTTAAAATCATGTGTTATACAAGGTCATTCACATAATCTGGCCCATTTTTGCATCTCTTCTGTCCCTCAGGAAGGTTTGTCCCTGCACTGCTTGAGCAGGCATTTTGTTGCCCTGTCCTTTGTCCCCCACCACACACACATCCCTTGTGTCTGGGACAAATGCCTACACCACAGACTTGGGTGTCTCTCTGCCTGTGAGGCTGCCACCTCCTCACCATAAGGTGCAGTTTTATTGTCAACTGGTAGAAGAAAAGCCCTATCAGCTCCTTTTCCAACCCAGCAACAAGACAACTTCCTTCCTCAAGTAGCTGTCAGAAATTTGAGCAGTGAAGCTGCTAAGTGCACAGAAGCACTCCCTGGTGCCTCGATCGGCAGAGTTGTGGGCTGCAGAGACAGACAGGGGAGCAACAAAGTCTCTTTGCATCTGTAATAGCATGGATGGAGCCTTGAGCCCCTGTAGCCTCTGGGGAGGCTCACAGAGAAGATAAGGACATCCAGGAGGAGAGCAGAGCGTAGCAAAGGCAGGGATGGCAAGAGGAATGGTTCCCTTGCTCTTGGTAGATGGCTCCAACCATCCCCTGGGGTCTGGTCCAGGCTCCTCACTGTGGCCATGACTCATTTACACAGCCCTGGCTTCTGGCTCTGATGGTGCCCAGTTCTGGTGATGGGCCCACTTGCCCGTCTTTACAGTGCCCAGTGATCACGAGTTGTGTGAGGCAGGGAAGTTCCCAAGCCACATGCCCATCTCTCATGGCAAGCTTTAACTTCATCTAATTAAGTGACTGGTTGACAAGCAGATGTATGAGAAATCAATGTGGCAGGTTTCTGTGGGAGCCTGAAAGTGCATGCTAGAACAGGCAGCACTGATGGATGTGGCTCTGAAGTATCACCTCCAGAACATGTATCCCTTGTGGCTATTTCTCCCTCCATAATTGAATGCTCTCTGGGTGGGAAATGCTCATCTGTTGGAACATCAGGGCTGGCAGCACAGGATCCCACTCCTGACTGCCTAGCCTGGATGTTATAACTATGAATCTGCAGTTGAAAGTCCTCCAAGCATGTAGTTCTCCTGGGTGAGCAGTGGAAGCTGGATGGGTGACAAGTTGCGTAAGTGCACTGTTCCCTCTATTGATTCAGGAATAAGTATCTGTCCAGACAGCAACAGCATGCCATGTTCTCATGGGCTGCTATAACAGCTGATTAGTTGTGTGTTTAGAGATTGTAATTTTCCTGGCCCACTGGAAGCACCGTTACTGACCATGTGCAGGTCTTTGCTATTCCAGCTCTGGCTCATGGGTGGTCTGGGCACAATGATGATTTCTTAGCTGAGAGAATTCTGATCTGGGTACACAGCAGAGTGGAGTTGGGCAAGATCTCTGGATTGGAAGGGCTCTGGGTTAGGAGGTTTCTGGTCCAACTTGTTCTCACAGGGCCAACCTCAAGCAAGTGCCATCCCCAGCTGGCATTTTGCTCTAAGCATTAGTTCTCTTCTTTGCCCTGCCTTTGCCATTGCACAAAGCCAGTTTGCTTCCCCACTGACAGGAGACTTGCAGCCCTGTCCTGCTATTGCTATGTCATTTGCAGGCAGACATCTGGGCACTCTCTCTTGCCCTTTCCAGAGATGTGCCCAGAAAATGGCAGGTGGGCTGGCGTGCTTATGCCAAATGCACATCACTTCCTTTGCTGTCCATGACACTGAGCTGGCGTTAGCAATCACGCTGCTCTCCCTGGCACATGGGATACTGCAAATGCCAAAAGCTTACAGAAGCTCAAAGGGCAATGTGAGAAATCTGCAGAGCATAGCTAAGTACACAGAAACCTGGTCTAGCTAGGAAACCCCTGAGGCAAAGATGCCTGGGGCTGGGAGAGGATCAGCTGGAAATAATGTCTATGTGCCTGTCCTCCTACTCCAAGGTGGTTTTGGCAGTTATCACAAGAAGAGACTGTGCTGGCCGGTCATTGGGTCTGATGGGGTGTATCAGCTCTTCTTTGGTACCCCATCACCAGCCAAAAGGACTTTTCCATGGGCTATTTTAACTAAGGGTTGTGTGGGAATGTTCTGATAAAAGACCTTTATGGTTTGAATGAAATATCATGGTTTGAAATGACTCCTGACAGAGAGCATTGGACTTGGAGTGAGTGCAGAGCTTTGTATGCCAAAATTACCAACCTTCTTTTGTTGCTGCTGGTTGTCTGCAAGAGGAGAAGAGCTGGAGCTGCAATTCTGCAAGATGCGTTTTATTCTTTGATTTCCAGTACATGGAAATGAGATGAAACTCGTTCCCTCAGCAATTGCTTTGACTACAGACTCGAGGAAGTGCAGTTTCTGGTACAGAAGTGCAGACAGTTGGACGGGCTCTCAGTCTTCATGTCAAAGCACGGTTCTTTAGCTCAGGTGAAAGGGACCAGCAGCAGCTGTGCTTTGCTGCAAACTTGCCCCGTGGTATCACTGGGGATCCCTGCAGGAGGCAAGGAGGAAGGGACAGGGAGGGGTGTCAAGGCTGGTTGTTAAGACCAACACAGGACGTCTATCCCCAGGCATTCAAATGTGTTGGAGAGATTCTTCAGAAATTGCTTTTTCCCACCTGCAGTGTGATTGAGGGTCAAAACAGGAAGAAAAAATCCATCTTTTCAAGGGCTGTGGTCTTGCACAGTCATGGGATCTGGACTGTTTGGCTCCTGGAGACATTAGGTTATGGCACACACACCACTGTCAGCCCCAAATCAAAGCTGATTCTAGACCTCTGTCTAGAAGGGACATCTTGGAAACACCATCTAGATTGACCACAGATTCTCACAAGGAGAAGAAAATGTTTCGTGGTTTAATCTTCTGATTTTTCCCTCTGTCTCATGGATTTGGGACTCCTGGTTCCTGGCCCTGCAGTGACTGAGCACCAGGGGTTTCAGGGTGATAATCAGTGCCCCTTTGGTTTTCTGTTGTACAAGAGCTATCACAGCTTGTGCTGAAAGAGCCTCTGGGCCACAGGAGAGAGAGATTTTAAATCCAAATTTCAGTGTGTACTTGCGCTGTCAGGACTTTGGGTCTCTTCAGCCCACTGTGTCTAGCTGGTAAAGTCCAGGGGCAGCTCAGCAGAGCTCAGTGCTGCAGTCGGTTCACATCGCTCTGTGAGCCTTAGCCAAGCTGTCCTGGCTCTGCCAGCCACCCACCTCTGCCTCGTTTCCCACCATGTCTTGTAATGCAAGAAAATAGCCTCACACAGCAACCCATACCTCTGAAAAAGAGGACTGTGGGCAGCAGGCTGATAGAGCTGCACCCTGAATGCAGCAGGAGCACAGGACTAGGTGAGGGCACCAGGAACACAGGCTGAATTCCACAGACTCACCGACAGCCCCATGGTAGCTTGTTGCTGCCCACATCCTCACAGCCACCTCTCTACAGCAGGAGTGAGAGGCAGAGACCATATTGAAGGGTCCAGGAAGAGCAGGGTGATATGAGTGCACATCCTAGATTACTGCAGAAAGCAGTCCTTTGAGGCAGGATAAATTGTGCAGTTGCCTGATCCTCCTCCTTCTCCACTGATCAAACACTGCCACATGGCCACATGCGTGCAGGACCCTACAGAGGGGGGTTGTAGCAGGCAAAAGGCAGTGTGATGCAGATCAGGCATGCTCTAAGAATAGCTCGTGTTATTTTCATATACTTGCTGCTTCTCAAACACCATTAGGAGGTAATCCTTTTCTCTGGGATTGCAGTCTCATCCCAGGGACAAATTTGCCTCAGCAATTCTTGCTGATTGGAGATTCATACAGAGAGTGGACTTGGCCTTTGTTCTTCCTGCCCCTTTTCCTAACAGCAGAAAAAGCAGCAGGGCACATCTACCTAACACGGGGCACTTGTTCACCCCCTAGAATGATCACTTGGAAAACTGCATAATAACACCACCTCCTGGCAGTGGCACTTTATGCCCCATTATTCTGCATTATTCAAGGAAGTCCTGTTGGTGTTGGGTCTAAGTATCAGAAAAATCCTTTTTAAGTGGCATCCTGGTTTCTTTTCGTAAGAGAGAGAATTATTTTGTGTGCCTTTGAGGTATGCCACACACAGCAAGCCAGAGCACACCCACAGGCAGTTTACATTTTGATACCTCTGCTGTTCTCAGAATTTAAGAAGGCATCCCTTTTAATTAACTTTCCTGAAAAAAGTTATTTTTTCATACATGAGGGCAGGATGAGGTGTACATTTCAATAGGCATTGTCAGGAGAATTATTGATTTTGTTAGTAATGTTTCTGAAATTGTGCCATTCCAGTAATTCTGCCAGGTTCTCCTTGAAAGCTTAGCTAAGAGCATTTTTATATCCTTCATTAGTTTTTTTAATATACGATAATTTCCCCTAACTCATCAAGGCAGAGCAAGATCAGCTGCATGCTTGGTAACCATTTTTCCTGTGTACAAACCTATTGCAGCAATAATTACAAACTGGACAAATTATTACAGATATTCATTATAAAATTACACCGAGCAGTGCTGCATTGTTACACTTTTCACAGCCATCACTTGCTCTTGAGTAAATGGTTTCATTATGAGCATGAAGGGCAAACTTAATACACTCCTGACTCACAGCAAACAGCACAAGAAATCATCCTGGCTGTTCCTCGGAGTGCTTGCGGTGTTTACCCCGAATGAGTAGAAAATGTTGACTCTGCTGCCAGATACTTGTCAGCTTAACAGAGGGGCTCTGGGTGGCCAGTGCAGATGTGCAAGAAGGGGAGAAAGCCAGAAATTACAGCAGCATGGCCTGAATTTCACTCCCCTAGAGCATGGCTTTCTTCCACGTTTATGCGTTTTCAGTGCTAGGACTTGCCAGGAGCAGCAGAACCTCCTTGATCATATATTAGAGCAGCCTTGGGGCTGCTTCAACTTGTGCTGGCTGCTCGTGGAAAGTGCAGAGGAGCCAGGGATGGGACAAGAAACATTTCTTCGAAGGACAAGACAGACAAGCTTGGACAGGGAGAGAGTAACTGGGAAGCTTCTTTAAGAGCATTCACAGGATCGCAGAGCTGTCAAGTGTTGGGGGAAAGCAAACCCAATCAGAAGGTCGGCAGCAAGCACAGGGCTACAGACAGTCACTGCACTGGCTTTTTAGTGTTGTTATTCCTTCTTATTTTTTGTCTGGGACAAGGTCAGAGCCAGGAGGAGGTCTTGTCCCATCAGCAATGCCATGAGTGCATGACAGTGAGCAGACATTCCAGGGCGGAGCAGAGGCTGCTGGATTTCTGTCTCATATGTTGTCTTTCCAAGGACTTTGCACTGTAGGAAGGATCACAGTAGCACGGTCCCCCCACACCATACCCCTTGTACCCCAGATTTGGTCACCTTCTGGTGAGCAGCTTTCAGCTGGATGTTTCTGGACTGCTTTCAGTCCCTGAAAAGAGCTGAAAAACTTCTTCTGTGCTAATTTTTTTCCCCTGGTAAAGCAATTTTCACTTTATTGGGGGCTCAAGGAGCAAACCTCTCTGTGGGTGGCCACAGCCTCCTGCAAGGCTTTCATCTTCTGTGATGTGTGCTTGTGGCTATGCTCTGGGCAGGGACTCTGCCTTTGGACCTGTCCTGATGATGCTGCAGAGGCAAATTCAGCAACCCTGGGTCATGTGAGGGAGAATTGCTGCTCAACTCTTAAACAGGAGAAAATTAAACCTTGAAGGTTTGGGAAAGGATGTGCTGCTTGTGAAGTGAAATTAAAAAAGTAAAATCTCACCATCAGAGAAGCTTTCCATCACCCTGCTCTAACCAGAAAGACTATTTTTCCTTTACATTCTCTTCACAGAAAAAGTCCTACTCCAACATCTCTTTCAAGCTTGTAAATTAGACCCTCCAAAGTCCAAACCGAGCAACTGAACATGATGTTGTGCATGGATCTGCTGTGCCTGGTGAGACAGAGTCTCTTCCATGCACAAGCTTGAGCAGTGCATCATGCTTTCAGAGGCTTGGTCTGTGCTTGTTCCCAGTTCTCATACCCATGCAGTGTGTGCAAGCTATCAAGGAGCTGTTCTATACCCTAGGTTTTTGGAAAGGGAGGTGTCTTGCTGCCCCCACTGCCCCTCCAAGGCACTTCTAGGGCAAGCTGGCCCAGGTTGTGTTGGCCTATGACCATGCCAGGGGGGATGGCACCCTGCAAGCTGCTGGTGCTCTGACCCTGTGGTCTGTGCTCATCCTGAGGCAAGCTTGGCCCATTGGCTCCTGCCTTTGCTTTTGGCTGTGCTGTCCCTCCAGCCTGTGCTACCAAAACCACTGTTTTCTGTTCGCAGCTCCCTTCTCCTGCTGTTTCCATCCTCCTCTTCCTCCTCTTCTACCTTTTCTTCCTCTCCCTGTTTCCCCTCCTCCCTTTTCCCCCCTTACTCTTGAATCTCTATTTCTTCTTCTCTGTTGCAGCAAAACGATATCAATCAAGGTGATAGATGATGAGGAGTATGAGAAAAACAAGACCTTCTACCTAGAGATCGGGGAGCCCCGGCTGGTGGAGATGAGTGAGAAGAAAGGTGGGGGACGTGCTCCGGGGCTGAGCCCAGCCTGTGTGTCCCTGTCTGGCTCACTCATGTCTGGCACCTGCAACACCGAGCTCACATCCCCAGAGCCTATGGAAAAGGGCAGGAGCAAGACCACTTCCCATTCCCTCTGAACGCGGCCTTTCCCCAGCTCACCAAGCTACAACCTTGGCCAGGTGGTGGGGATGCTCCTGCCCTTCCCCATATGCCCCAGGAGGGATGTGCAGCCGCTTTCCCCCACCCAACCATCTCTGTCACCACAGCACCCGGGCGGACGTGAACTGCATGTGTGTGTGATGCCAATCATGTGTTTGCCTTTGTCTTGTGTTCCCACAGGAAATTCATTACCCTTAGAGTACTTGACCGTGAGGAGTATGAGAAAGAGTGCAGTTTCTTCCTTGTGCTTGGGGATCCAGTGTGGCTACGACGAGGAGTGAAAGGTGTGAGAGTAAAACCAGACCAGCTCTCGAGACGCTGCCGTCCGCTTTCTCTGTGTCTTCCTACTCTCACACTCCTTTCTCCTCGCACTTTGGCTCCTGGCCGTTTTGCCCTCCCTCCTCCGAATCTTGGCCGCTGCACCTTTTTGCTCTGTTTTCTTTCCTCTGTCATTTTGAGAGGATTCTGCCTCACTCACGAGGAGCAAGGCGTGCTCTCAGGATGGCCCCGGAGCACCTGGGCAGGGGACAATGAGCATCACCAGCCCCCTGAGGTGTTTTGAGAGTAACTGCCCTGCCACGTTGCAGCTACACCTTCATTTAATCACGTAGAACGTTCAGTCTCGACAAGTAAAAAGGCAACACTGCATCATTTTTATCAGAAGATAAAACAGCTTTCGCTTGAAATAAAATGCATGGCCAGAGCAGTAATTTTAGCCTTTTTATGCTGGCACTAGGATCTGAAAATAGTCGAAAATCACAGCACAAGCAGGTAGTACCATGAGATGCAATCACTTTAGGTAAATCAGGTTATACTCAAATGAAGTTTCATGGCTCTGCATTGGATAATAGCTTCTCACAGGAATAATAAAAACAATTTCCTCTTTCATCACATTTTTGAACCAACTGCAAAACTTCCCAAAAAGGCAGAGTTCACCTATTTTCCCATGTATTTTTTCTGCTGGAAAATAGGGTGAAAATTAATGGCAACAGCTAGTTCTGCATGCTATTCATGGCTGAGCAAGAAGCAGTTTTAGAGCCGCTTAAGATATGGACCATTATTAAAGCCTTTGTAGAAACTTGGCAGCCTCATTTGCTCTGTCTGCCTTGGAGCTGCTTTCTAGTTTCTGGGACATCAGCGCTCCCTTCAGCAGGCATGGGGCTGTAATATATTATTTGATCAGGACAGAGAGGGCCCCACACTGAGTGGGGACTTGCCACGTTCCTCTTCAGCTCAGGTACTGTCTAGGTCAGCTGCGTCATCCCCTCCATCAGCTTTCCTGCTGGTTTATGTGACCAGCTAGCAAAAGCTGGACTAAAAAAATCAGACACACTGGCATGACTCAGGCACTGCAGGTGGGGTCTGTATCATTAAATGGTGCTGGTGGCATGTATGGAGCATAGAGAATGTTGCCAAGATAAATTTACACGTGGACAACTCCACTCAGCAGCTCCAGCCTTGCCCAGCTTCACAAAGGCCAATGTGGACTCAGTCTTGCAAGTCCGGCAAGGGCAAATATGCTTTCCAGGGCCAAGTTTGAGAATTGTGGTACTAACTCTGTAGATCCTAGCTGAAAATTTTAGCTAAAAATAAAAGGAAAAGGAAATAAAGTTTCTCATTTTCCTAGTCACAAAGATAACTGAGGAAAACTGAGAGAAGCTGAGCTTTGAGAACTCACTGGTTGGAAGTCAGAAATTTAAGGGATGCTATTTGCTGCTTTGGCCATGCAATCTTTTTTATTTTTAACTCGTTTCTTTGTACTTGGTTTTGTTCAAGAGGCAGCGAGGCAGGGGTAGTGTGACAAGGGCAGCCCAGAGACAAAGGCATCTCTGAAATGTCACCCCGGACCACAGAGTTGTGTTGGGGTCTGCATCTCAGGAGTGTGAGACCCACCAGGGCACTAAGCAAGAGGCTTTTTCTTTTTGGAGACCTAAAATGTTGAGCAACAAGATCCTTGAGCCAAGCCTTGCCACAGACTTTTGTTCTCTCATTGCATATGACAAAAGTACAGCTGTATGCTGGAGATGTTGCTCCCCATTAGACAGCTGGAGGAGGTCAAAGCCAGTAGCTGCTGCACATGGGACATCTTGTGTCCTCCCCTGGGGCAGAACTGCCTCTGAGACCAATGGAAGATCTTGCACATAAAATTCGAAGGGGGAAAACTAATTTTTGGAGTGTGTCTTTTAATCCCATATCCACCCCATGTTTGCAATGGTTTTTATTTTAAATCCACAATCCCATGAAACCTTTCTGTTCCTTTATTTTTAGTGCCTTTCTCTTAACACTAATGGTATCCTGCAGCCTTACAGATCTGAAATCTCTGCCCTGGGATCTGGTGTCTTTCTGTGGATATCCCTTTTGATTTCATTATTCATTTACTTTTCTTCTTCTGTGTTTGTCTCTGTCTCCTTCACAGCCCTGTTGTTGAATGAGCTTGGTAAGCGCGCATTCATTTTTCCTTTCCATTTTTCCAGTTTGCGTATTTTCAGAACACAATTGATTTTGCTTGAAGTTTTTCTTTGCTCATAGCATTCTCTTTTAGGGTCATCAGCACTATTTAAGTAAACTCAGGTATCTAATGCCCCATCTCTCCTTAGAGTAGAGTCCCAAAGTCACCAGTATTAATGAGTGGTAATCCGCTGTGGCAAGGAGCATTTTTTGGGGGTGGTTCAGTTACAGCCATAGTATACCTGCCAACACGCCATGATACAGGCTTGTGGCATCCAAATTAACCCATCCCCTCTAACATTGGTGTGGCAGAAACAGGATTTCTTGGAGACTTAGGGATGCTTGTCGCTGGACAGGAAAACTGGTCAGTCCTGTTTTGAAGAGACAGTGCAAACTTTGCCTCCTGTCTTGGGAAGATTCAGAGCCTATCCAGCCTTTACATTTCCCTGCTGGTCATTTCCAGGATAGGACAGCTGGGGAGGGAAGCAAAGCCATCCTGTTTCTCCAAAGCACCCACAGCCCCGGGGCAGACTCACACTGATTTTACCCCCTCCACAGCATATACTGGATACCAGGGGGTGGCAGACTGCAGATGTGGGTTGAAAAGCCTGTGTTCAGGTCTCCCCACACTATCCCTTGGGTATGTGTTGGGAAGCAGCCTCCATGTCCACAGTTCCTGGCCATGGAGCAGGGAAGGACCACCTTGTGGGCTGCAAGGTGTCTGTGTTGCTGTGTGAATGCTAATCCTCATTTATTCTCTCTCTCTCTCTCTCTCATATTTGGTTTCGTCTAGGTGGCTTCACCATCACAGGTATGGATTTCTACTTTTCCCCCTATCCCCCGCTTCCTTTCTCTTAATGGCCATATGCTCACTTTGCTCTTTCCTCTTGGTTTCCTCTTTGCTTTTGTTCTGTCCTGGAGGGAAACTCTGGAATGGTAAGAAGGCGCTGAGCTGTGGCCCCACTGCCCCAGCCAGTCCCTCTAACACAGTGTCCTCTCACAGAGTGCTCTGCCTGCCACACACACCTAACTCCACCTCGGGGAGGGTGAGCTGTCACTCCTGAAGTGACAAGCAGCCCCGCTTCATCTCTTAGAGCAAGGTGGGCTTCTCCACTTGATCCAGTTGTCCCCTCTGTGCTGCCCACATGGGAGGTGTGCACAGGGCCCTGTCCTCCCCAGGCAGCCACCAGGGTGCCCAAGCACTGTGGGAGGGGCAGGCTGCTTTAGCCCCTGCCCTTCCCACCAGCGAGACCCAGAAGCAGGGCTTGCTCCTCTGTCATTAGCATCTGTCATTCAGCCAAGCACTGCAGGACGAGAAGATCCTGGGTCCCACACATTGCAGAGCAGCCCCTCAGGAGCCCTGGAAACAATAATTCAGACCTAGGAGGCTTTGGCAGTGAGGTGGGTCCCTTTGACAAGCAGGAGGAGAAGGGCTTTCCAGCAACTCATTGCTGTCTGTGCAGATGAGGGGTAGCCAGCAAGGGAGCAACACTAACCCCGTGTGACGTAGGAATAGTTTACTAACTGCACGGTGACAGTTTGCACAGGGTGTGCAGTCCCTCCTGCTGATGTCCTGCTGATCACTTTGATAGGCAAACCCATCTTCAGGAAGGTCCAGGCTAGAGATCATCCTCTTCCTTGCACCGTGGTCTCCATCCAAGGTACCTATAGCATGACACCTGAGGGCCACGTCAATCCCATGTGGACTGACTGTGGTGTTTGCCTAGTTACAGTTTAACTCCAGTCCTTTTAGTCCTGACATTCTTCTGATCATCCCTCGAGTGGACTGGAAGGGAGTTTAGTGGGGTCTGCACAAGGGACAGTGACAAAGGCCATGAGCTGCAGTCTCCATGCCCCAGAGGTTGCAGGGATGCCAGTGGAGGTGCAGACCTGCTTCACTGCTCATGTAGTCCCTCTGCTGCTGCCTCTCTCAGGGTTTGGGGCCAGGCACTGGCCTTTGGATGACTCCTCACACCTGTATGGCCCAGTATTATTTCCTCCAGCCCCACCATCACAGCAGGAGTTGACTGCCAGCTTCCTCTCTGAGGCAAAACCCTACTCAGAAGGAGGCAGAGCCAAGATTTCATATGCGTTCTCAGCCCTGGGGTTGCTGGTAGCTCTCTTGTTGTAACAGGCTGATGGAATTGTCCTGACCATACCCCACTGCAGACCTGGAGTGCTGGGAAATGGGGCAGCCCTAGTGATAATCTTTCCCCTTCCCAGCATCCCTGTGGAGAGGCAGCGGGTACCAGGCATAAAACTGTTCCTCAGCACTAAGGATGAACAGGACTCCTTCTGAGGTTGGATGAGTTGCAGACCTCTTGCTAGCGCTTCTCCCTAAAACTATCTTGTCTGTTGCTCCATGAGCTCCTTCTCCACTGTTCTGTCGCTCATGCTCCCACATGGAGGCTTCCTGACCTCCCCCTCTGACAGGAAGCCACATCCAGAGAGTGACCAGCTGGGCCTGGTTCGCTGATGGGCTCTTTGCTTTGCAGAGGAGAATGAGGAAAAGCAGCCACTGACCAGCAAGGAGGAGGAGGAGCGTCGCATCGCAGAGATGGGGCGCCCAATCCTGGGGGAGCACACCAAACTTGAAATCATCATTGAGGAATCCTACGAGTTCAAGGTACTGTCCACATCCTCTGTCCCTGTTCTTCTTCCCCTCTGGCTGGGGCCCCTTCTTTTGGGTTGGCACAGCATTGGCAAGCACACGTTGATGGTATTGCAGCAAAGCGAGGCAACACGTGGCATCACAAGGTCTCAGAGCAGGACCAAGGGACGCTTTGGAAGGTGACTGAGCCAAGGCATGATGAAAGGGTGAGGGTCACTACAGTGAGATGGCAGTGGGTTAAAATACACTCTGCATCTTCACTGTCCATTTTAGCCCACAGCCATGGTCCTTCAGGGACTGTCTGTCCCCCCCACAGACTCTTTGTGGTTGTTATTATTATACTAGAACATCAGTCTGGTGAGCGTAAGAGCTGACTGAGCTCCAAAATGCTGCAGGTTGCTTTAAAATATAACCTTGTTCTCACGGTGGTGTGCTACACACAGGTCCTACTTACACGCCTAGGACTCCCAGTGCAGAGGGCTGATACCCTAAATGCAAGTAATGGTTGTGCAGCTCAGCTGCCATGAATGCATGTGCCAGACCAAGAGCTGAAAACCGGCCATTTAATTCTTTTCCACTTTTCTGAAGTATCAAAAAATAACAGACCGCCCTTACTGTGTCTCTGAGATGCTTCAGACTCCCATCGTGAGCAGGCTTCAAAAGGTCTTTTTTAGCAGCAGAGAGGAGAGTTGCTGTTTTTGCTGCTGGGGCTCTTGACCGGAGCTTAAAATCTGCTAAGCTTTTTCTATAAATACATGGCTGTAAGCACCAGTGTGAGTGGGTTTTAGCCCAGTATCTCTAGCCTGATAGTCCCTAATTCTCTCCTCTGCATCTCTATCCACAGAACACAGTGGACAAGCTCATTAAGAAGACAAACCTGGCCCTGGTGGTTGGCACAAACAGCTGGAGGGAGCAGTTTATTGAGGCTATTACTGTCAGCGCGGGTGAGTTTGGACCACAGCTCCAGGTGAATTACAATCAGCCTTGCTCACGTCTCGGCTTGGCTGCATCAGTAATACAGGCTGTAGAGGAGCAGCAGGAGGCAGAACAGGCAACAGAGTTATTTACAGTATCTGCATAAATAAGGCAGCTGATTAAATCCTTGTCTTATGTGTAGGAAACCTGATGCATTATGTGTGTCTGTAGTGCTGGACAGAGCAACACTCTGGCTGTCACCAGACAGCAGAGGGGAAAAGCAAGTTCAGTGGGAGAGATTTGGGAGATGAACTCAGTGTTGAAATTCGGACAGGCACAGATGATGTTGGTGCCAGGCAGCAGTGCTCCCCGTCCCTGGTTCTCCCTGTACCGCTGCACTGAGGGCAGCGCAGTACTGAGGGTGCCAAGCCCTGAAGACAGTGACTCTCTGAGAGCCAAAATTTACCTTTGACACCCTCTGCTTTCAGGAACTCCTGCTGCTCCAGCCACCTGTGGCTGGAGGTTTATGGCTCAGCATCCCAATAACTGCAGCAACATGTAGTAGCTGTGGTTGGGTCTGATTATATCTGATCATATCTTCCCTCCCTTGGAGAATTGTCTTTCCCTCAGAAATGCCCTGTTGTACAGTTCTCGCAGGTGCCAGTGCCATGTTTACCAGTATGCCCAGTACAGGATATATTATTGTTCCCACATCTGTGGAAGATGAGAGAAAGAAGATCTCCTGCAGATGTTGTTTTAACAGACGGAGAGACGATAACTCACTAACTGGATGTTACAACCTCCCAGCCCAGCCTGGGCTCTGTGTGCACACATTAGGGCAAAATCAACCAGTTTAAATTAAATCTCTGGGGAAGGCAGTTAGAGCTCATCTAGCTAATTGTGCATTGAAATGCATGGGGGAGCACTCACATTTCCAAACTCGAACTCAACTATACAAGGTAATGTCTGCCCAGCATAGAGTAATTAAAAGTGATGGCAGTCCCATTTAACCTCTGCCTCTGAAAACAAGGACAGGACATTGTGCAGCAGCTATCTCTTCAAATTGCGATCCCTTCTGTTGTAGCATAGTTTTTCTCAGAGCCTCCAGGCAAGAGCCTCCCATTATTTTGGATACAGCCTGAACATATCATGCAAGACAATCCTTGCTGCAGGTTTTCTAGCTAACATGGCTAAACTAATCTATGCTAGAACCAATTATTTAATTGCATCCCATATTAAGGCAAAGCTAATCACTGATGCTTGGATCCTGTTTCTGTGACACATGTAAAGACTACAGTTATATGAAAGCCCTGTTACCACCATGTCTTGAATATATAGTCATGATCAATGCTGACAGGATGATTAACAAACATATATATTTTGGTGGACATTAACTGTGCCTTGCAGTTGGGAAACAGTAGGTTGTCTCTGAGTTCTGGACATACCCAGGCTTTAGCTCCTCAACCTTTCTGCCAGGCAAGTTAAAATGCCTTAGACACTGGAGGCTGAGTTTGAGGTTTTTTCCTGCAGCTCACCATGGAGAGCGGGTGAAAGTCACACGTTCCCACTTCAAAATGTAACATCCCAGCTGAGAAAAGAAACATTAAAACCCCATTTCCCACCCAATGTGCAACTTACAGCAGTGTTTGCAGGGAGGCTGGGCAGTGGAGCAGCAGGTTAAGCCTGTGGAAGGGCAGTGCAGGTGCAGGCACGGCTATGCCACACCATGCCGTGCCATTCCACACTGTCCATGAGCCTCTCACCCATAGCTCCTTTAGTGTGTACCCAACAGCTGTAAAGTTTCTTCCACAGCAAAAACATCCTGGGGTTTGTGAGTCTGTTCCTGAATGCACCCCTGGGTCACCATCCAACATCACTCTGCGTTTCAAGTCACTCTTCAAAAGGGAGCTGCTCAACATAATGATGGGCAGATGTGGATGAGTGTTATGGCAGTAGCACTCATGTTCATTTTTCAATCTGTTTCATCATCTCTGTAAAGATTTAGGTCCATAACAGCCCTGCTGCCATGCAGCTTGGCAGGGGATTAAAATACCTGCTGCAAAATTATAGCACAGCACAGTGTATCCTGCCACTATCAGCCTTTGTGCATTGAGGAAAAACATGGGCCCATGTAGGCTTTCCAGGCTGGAAAACTTCACGACTAGGCACAGGAATAGGTACTTATATCTGCCAAAATAATAACACCGTGCTGATGATTAGCTACTGCTTTTGTCATAGTGAGTTTGAAGCTTTAAAGCCAAGCAATGCATAATTTTTCATCAAGTTACAGTAGAGACATCAGCAAAAGTGCTTTGAAGACAAGCAATGTCTGCAAAGCTGCACCCCTACAAGATGCTGAGTAGAACTTTTCCCTGGCTGGTCATGGCTTTAATTAGCCAAACATTGTAAACCTCCAAAGACGATGTCCATTTGGCCTCCACTTTCCCAGGAAGGATGCCATGTCTTGTTTCCCTGGTTGACTTTTCACCTTTGTGATGAGGCAGAAAGCAGTTGTTGTGAGCAGCAGCAGAGCAAGCAGCTCACCAGCACCTTCTCCCATTAACTCTGTTGTTGTGGCACAGAGCCACCATTTGAACACGGGGTTAGTTGATACCCCGTTGGTACACAGCATACAAGCAAGACCATTTTATTCACCCCATGGGAGGCTTTATACATTTTGTTATTCCATCAGAGATCCACATTGTGGAGGAAGATGTGAAAGGAGGAATGTTCACCCTGCCCAGCATTATGTGTGTAATATAATATAGGGCAGGTAAAAGCAACACGATCTCATTCAGAATGCTGGCCTGATTCGCACTGGGAGCTGCTGGGAGAAGCTGCTTTTCCCAGGCACAGAGCCAATATCCCCTTAAACCCTTGGGACCTTGTCCCCTCGCCCACTGTAGTGGAGCAGAGCAGAGGCTCAGGTTTCACTGGGTGCTCTTGGCTACTCCGGATCTTGGCCCCTTTTCTCTGCTATCCTGAGGTGTCCTCCCTGGAAGCAGAGCCAGACTCACTCAGGCTGTCTGATGGGGATGGACCATATATTGAATCCTTCCATTGGTAAGGAGCTCCTTCCAACAGCCATGCAGGGAGATCTGTTAGTCCACATCCTTGGTGGGGAAAAAAAAGTATCAAAGACAATAAAATATCACCAAACAGAGTGCAATGGATGCCTTTAACACAATTTTCAGTGGCCTTGGAATCCCTGACGTTCATGACGTAAAAATGCATCCTTGTGCCTTAAGGGAAACAGGAAAGCTCCCCCTGACTTAGTTGGAAGAGCGTCACCTCCCCTCCATGTCTGGGAGTGGTTCCAGTTGAGAGCAGGAGAGGTTTTTGTCTATCCCACCACACTGGCATTGTGCACTGTGCCCTGTGCCAGGCTGGGGACACTCCACATTTGCCATGCAGGCTGCCCAGAGGACAGGCTGCCCAGCAGGCTCACGAGATGGCTCAGAAGAGCTGCAGGAGTCAGGCAGGAGGTCACCAGCCCCAATGGGCTCACTGGCAAGGTCAGCCCCACACAGTGCAGGCTCCATGGATGCCAGCTGGTTTTGGAGAGACAGGTGAGTTGCCAATGCCGGGAGCAGGGAAGGGAGAAACCAAGATACCTGCCTGGACCAACACCCTATGGTCCTGCCAAGACCAACAGGATGAAGATGTGCTGGGCCAGTGTAAGGGGAAAGGGCCAAGAAACCAGGGGAGGGGGCAAGGACAGTCCAATGTCTGCTGAACTCCTTCCCTGTGACCCACAGGAGGGCTTTTGGACAAGAGCCTGCCTGCACATCCAGGGGCCATGGCTGTGAATGTGTAACTCCCTGAGAGCCTTTGGGGACATGCAGCAGCATTCCCCCACAGGGTCAAGAGCCCCTGGGACATCAGGCAAGGATGGGCATGAGGACTCATCCCCGACTCCTCATCCATACTGGAGACCAGGTCTTGCAGGTGCCACGGGGATCACAGCCACGAGCAGGGGTGCGTTGGGAGGGGCTGAGTGCCCAGCACAGCACGAGGAGAGGCAGGGTCTGACCCACACAATGTGCCTGGTGAGCAGAGGTGGAGCCATGACTGCTGGCAGGCTCACACTGGGAAAATGACCCCTGCAAGGCATTGACAACAGATTGGTAAAAAGTGAAACGCTGACATGGATCAGGGACAGAAAATAAAAAGAAGAAGGAAAGTGCATTTTTGCTGTGACAGATGATGCCCCATAACTGGCTCATGACCTGGGGTGCTTGACAACTACCTGGAAAGGAGTGCAAATGGGAAAGTGCTTTTTTGTGCACTGGGAGTGCCTACTGACCTGGGTCAGACCAGACATAGAGGAATGAGCAGACATTATAGGGCCTCCTTATAGGGAGGCATGTGAAAGGGCAGGGAAATGCAACAGGGAAGGACAGTCAGCAGTGATGGGCTAGGGAGGTTCTAGGGCAGGCAAAAATCCATGGCTGGATCCCAGTTTACAGAAAAGGTAAGGTGAAGAACCAGAGCTAGCAGCTCATCAACCACCAAAACCAGCTGGCATTGGTGAAAGCAGATCAAAAGGTTCTTCCTTAGGGGAGTCTCCATGAGGCACATGTTGCTTTCAGTGGTTTCACCTGCCCCAGTCAGCTCCAGCCGGCATGAGGTCGGTTATTTCTCACATCTTCTGGGGAAAGGGCTCTTGAGCACAGACTGAGGCCTAGGAAGCATCTGATGGTTAAACTCAGGCAGAGGTGCTGGCATGAGGCTCTGCATTTTCTGAAATGCAGGTGGTTTTTTTAAACCACTGCCTTTGCAGGGAGTCTCTCTGTGCTGTGGGAAGGGGCATGGAAAGGCCATCGAGCCCCTCTGATGGTTGCCCAGAAAATAAGATACTTGAAAGTCAAAGCTTTCTAGGGTCCAAATCCTGAGAGACAGCATTTTGTAGGCTGCAGTATGCACAGGAGCTTTGCCCAACCTCCCCCAGAGTGGGCAAGTCTAATCAGGCACTGCTGGTTTTCTCCAGGGGAAGATGACGATGACGATGAATGTGGGGAGGAGAAGCTACCCTCCTGCTTTGACTATGTGATGCACTTTCTGACCGTCTTCTGGAAGGTCCTTTTTGCCTTCGTGCCCCCGACAGACTACTGGAATGGCTGGGCCTGCTTTGTTGTCTCCATCCTCATGATCGGCCTCCTGACAGCTTTCATTGGCGACCTGGCATCCCACTTTGGCTGCACCATCGGCCTGAAGGACTCGGTCACCGCCGTCGTATTTGTCGCACTGGGGACATCGGTGCCAGGTAAGGACAACCACGGGGTTTGTTGTAAAGGCCCACCTCTGCCCCGTCCGGGTCTGGGTTTGGGCTGGGAAAACTGTGCTCTGCAGGACCCTGAAGGACAGATTTGAGGTATGTGTGGAAATTGTTTTTCAGCCTCAGATGAGCCAGGATAGAACCAGGATGTGGGTTCAGTCCCATGGAAAGTATTTCAAGGACCTTCATCTTGCAAAGACTGTGAAGTACCTATTTCTGTGGGCAGCCTGCGTGGCATCCACTTTCAGAGTAGGAAGTTGGTCTTTGATTCAAATGCTGCTGGTGTTGACAGTCCTGCACTTTCTTTTTACGCATCTGCTGCTTTAACCTTGATCCTGGATGATTTAAGTGCTAGTCCATACCCAGAGTGCACTGCCCAGCACAGACACCTTTGTGTGAGACCACGTTCAGATGGATCAAGGTGAGGTTGCTGAGCTGGGGGAGCTGCTTGAAATGCAACTCGTGAAGCCCCTAGAAAGGGCCCCACAAATATTTGGCGTGGTGTCTGATCAAATGGGCACTCAGACTCAGAAGGGAGCAGAGATTGAGGACTGACCAGGGAGAGGAAAAACCACAAGTTTCCATGCCTACACGCCACTCCCAGTGCACTCTGACTTGCTGCAACCCGGCCTCCTTTTCCGCTGGCTCAGCAAAGGGCCTTACGTAGGGATGAATTGGTGCACTGGGGAGGATGGTTCCAGTGGCACAGTTGCTCTGGGAATTCCCATGTCAGCTTGTGTGAGAAAGCCTATGCCTTCCACTCACCTTCTTCCATGGGCTGTGCTGGCCAGGCAGAGCCTTGTTCCTGGACTAGGGGCTCTAACCCAACCCACCCCCCCCCCCCCCTCATATTGGTCACACCTTCCCTCACCACCTTCAAACTTCCACTTACCACCACTCAGATGCTCAGAGATCCTGAAATTGTCCTAATGTTATCAAAGGCAAAAAGAAGAAGCAGCATAACCAAAAGGAAGAACAGATTTGGAGCAAGGAACCCAAATCTGAGAAGATTTGAGAAGAAGGAGCGTTTTTTAGACCTCTGGCAGTAGAGCTTTTAGGCAGGAGGTTTGCAGGGCTGCTTCACACCTTTGACAGTGAAAAATCTTCCCTCTTGCTTTTGTCGACAAAAGGTGGCATTTAAGAAGTTCTTTTTAGAATACATTCAGCTACTCTTGTTTCAACTGGCTCCCAGACCTCTTGTGTTAGCTGAGTGCTAGTTGGGCTCCTCCACACCTGCTTTCTGGGAGACAGGCAGGCATCAGAGGGGTGTGCAGTAAAAACAAGACTGACAGGGACCTTCCCTACGTTGAAAACACTGCTCAGGCTTGTGGAAGTGCATGTAGTTTTTTCCACACTCTGCCTGGCACTGGCAGTGTGTCCCATTCCTTCTCCCACACTGGCAGCTGGAGAGCCACAGAGGCATCAGTACTGCCCCACAACTCCGTTATTGCACCATGACCAAGGCTGAGAACCAAGGGAAATAGCTTTTCCTTTCCTTAGCAACCAGGTGCATTTCCATGGCAGCTGTGGTTTTTTATCTAAATAAAGCAGCCTTTTGATTTCTTTGCTGCAAATGAACCCTCTCTCTGTGCTTATATGTATCCACATATGTTACATGGAATGAGATCTTTGTGCCAAACTGCACTTGGCCATCTCACCTTGGAGCCCCACTGGGAAGGAGTGGAAGGAAAATTCTGTAGAATTAAAAACATATGAAATTTGACCTCACTGTTTTCTTTTTCTGAGCCACACTCGGCTGCCTGTACCCAAGGTGATCTGGGAGTGCAGCTATGTCAGAGACTCATCTTCTCTTTGTTAACTGAGAGCACTCACCTGGAGGCTAGTCCCTCCTGCTGCTGCCTCCTCCTGCAGATCCAGAGTGGGTTTGGATGTAAAATCAGCACTTCCCTGTGGTGCAGAGCAACGTCATGCTGGTCTGCTTGACACAAGGGTTTCCATGTAAAAGGTCAGCCAAGTTTTATCACTGGTATTAAAGCCAGTGGAGCACCTGGGCAAGCATGCACCATTCTACATGGTTTTTCTTCCCAAGGGGTGAAAGACGACCTCTGGCTTACCAAAGTGTCGAGGTCACTGGTCACAGTGAGGCAAAAGATATCAGAAAGACAAAGCAAACTCAGAAATACAAAAAAAACTTCAGGGGACCTGAAGGATAGATACAAACCACTGTAGCTCCACAAAACTTTTCCAACCTTTCCAGTTTTTTTGCAAGTGAACAAATTAGTGGATGTGGGAGAAGAGGCCAGTGCAGTGTAGTGTTGTCTCTTGCTTGAAGAACTGCAGGACATCTGAGGCCATACTGGGGGAAGCCCCCTATTTCTGAACATTGAGATTTCCCTCCTGTGCATTTCTGGACCCTGATTGTCACTCTGGCTCTGGCCAGTTGTGCTTTTCCTCAGGAGTGCCCACAGAATGGGCTGTACCCTATCCCCTTACCCATTATCTTCTTTCCCCAGGTATTGCCATTGACATTTGTCCCCAGGCTGCCTGCTGCTCTCCCTCCTTACCTGGATGTTTCCTGAGGGTTTCTCTCTTCCTTTCCTTTGCAGACACGTTTGCCAGCAAAGTAGCAGCAACACAGGACCAGTATGCAGACGCCTCCATCGGGAATGTCACCGGGAGCAATGCTGTGAACGTTTTCCTGGGAATTGGGGTAGCCTGGTCCATCGCAGCCATCTACCACGCGGCGCACGGACAAGCCTTCCAAGTCTCACCTGGCACGCTGGCCTTCTCCGTCACCCTCTTCACCATTTTTGCTTTTATCAGTGTGGGCGTGCTGCTCTACCGGCGGAGACCCGAGATTGGAGGTGAGCTGGGCGGGCCGCGGACTTCCAAGCTGCTCACATCTTCACTCTTTATCCTCCTCTGGCTCTTGTACATATTCTTCTCATCTCTGGAAGCCTACTGCCACATAAAGGGCTTCTAAAGGGACAATAAGAGATAGTAAATATGTGTATATCTATATATATCTATATAGAGTGATATATAGGTATAGATATAGATATAATGCTGTGTATAATGAACAGAGAAAAAGAATAAAAGAGATTTGCCATGTTCACACACCTGCTGATGGAAAGCGGCTTTGGAGCATCCTTTGAACTAGGCAGGACCCCAAAGCCAGCAGGATCCCTCCCCAGGCAGTGGCCCAAGCCAGGAGCCAGGCAGCAGGGCCCTTTCTGCGACTCTACCAACAGGAGCAGCTGATGGCCACCGAGCCCCTTTCCACCACTGACTCCCACCCGCCAGCCACCTGGGAAGATGGATATGAAGGTGACCGGGGTGCGCCGGTATGAGGAAGGCCAGGGTAGCTGGTGAGAAACAGAGCAGTGGGCAAGGGAAGGAGAGGAAAGCAAGGGTTCTGATCTCCAACCGCCATCCACCTGCCTTCGCCACTCGGGAACATCCCCTCTGGCCCTGTTGGAGAGAAGCAAGAGACCAAACTGAAGGCAAAGGGGAAACTGGGAGCTTTCTAAGGATAGAACACAAACCGTTTTCGTCATTGATTTGGGGTTGGTTTTTTTGTTTTGTTTTGGCGTGTGTACAACTAGCATTTCCCACCCACATGCCCCTCACCTTTCCCTCTCCATGCTTTGGGGATGCACAGCCGCAACCCCGTGTCCAGTGTCCTAAGCTGAGGCTGCGTGGGGCGGCGGGGGCTTCCCTCCCGCTTCCTCCGCCTCCTCGGGCATGCTGTCGTGGTACTTGTAACATTTGCATGAATGAAATGAAATCTATCTGTATATAGCAACCTATAGCGATAGTCCTTCCAACCATGTGGGTTGAGCATTGCAGATACAAGTGTTTTTCTTTTCACTGGGTTTTATTTATTTTTAGTTAGTTTGGTTTTGCCATAGGGTTTTTTGCTTGTTTGTTTGTTTCCTCTTAGCAGGGGGTAAAAGGATGGAAAGCTGTCCCCACTTATTGCTTGTTGCATGGGTCCGTGAGAAGCAATAACAGCCACACAGATGTAGGTTTTGAGGGGAGGAAAACCCACACCCCAGAGACTGGAGACTCTGTCTACTGTGTAGCTGGGGTCCTCTGACATGCTGAAGCCAGTGTGAAGGCTTCCACTATCCACACAAGGTTTTACACAAGGTCCCAGGGAGCCCGAGTGGGATGAGCAGTCCAAGGGGGACCAAGAGTGGCTGACTCCCAGCATCTCCCATGCTTCTGCCTTTATAGTCGGTGGCTGCCTCAAAACCCCTTGGTCCCCTGCTATTCCCTGTATTCCCAGAGGTCTGGTGACAGCCCCTGTTTCTGAGTGTTAAGCCATCAGGATCAGTCTCCAAAGCTGGTCCTTTCCCACAGCCATTTGGAGACAGAGTAATTCAACATAAGGGCTGAAGGGCCATAAAGAGATCTCCCATTCTGCTGCTGAGTGCAGCCAGGAAGCATCCCCTATAGGAAAAGGCCAAACTTTGCACTCTCCGAATCCGAAATTACTGGGGAGGATGAGACAGGGAGGTGTAACTCAGCATCACCCCCCATGCTAGTAGTGCAGGTTGGGGTAGAGAGCCGAGCCAGGGAAGTGTGGGTGTAGAGCTCCCCAGGGCACAGCAGAAAGGAGACATTGTGCACTGGTGTTGAGAGATGTCTTCTTACCCTATGCCCTTTGCCAGGCTTCCTCACATTGCGGCCAGGCAAACTCCCAGCTTGCATGTCCGTGGTGAGCTCTTCCCATTCAGCTGAAAACCATGTCTGATGCTTGTACCATAACCAGCTGGCTGGGGGTATTTGTACTCATTTTGAACTATCTGTGGAAATTTTAATGAATCTGCTGTAAGATTTTCTCTAGGAATATGAAGTTGTGGGGGTTTTTTTCTCGAGCCTTTTTTTTCACTTTTGGTTGGGTTAGGGGTTTTTCTTTTTGTTTTTCATTGTTTGGGGGAAAGAATCAAACACAGGTGCAGGTTGTTCAGGTTTATGATTACCTTTATGTACAATGATTTCATTTTCATCTGTTTGGCTTCATTTTTTTAGTTTGTGTGTATTGCCCACCACTATAGGCAGTGAGCCCACTAATTGTGATGATCCTTATCAATGGTACACAATGCACAGAGAAATAAAGTTTGTAATGATTCCTGATGGACCCAGTACTGCTCCTGCATATTCTCTATGGAAAACCCTTCTCTCCCCTCCAGTTGTTTTCCCCTTCGTACGCATCTCTCCTTTACTCATTGGTTTGCCTTCACCATGTTTCTGCCACTGACAGGAGTAGTGGTGCTTTGCACACCCTCTCCTGCCCCATCTCACACCTTTCCTCCTGTTCCATCTCCATGGTGCCTCAGGCTCGGTATGCTGCCATACAGCTGGGGCTCACAGCCCACTCCACCCTCAGGGGGATGCAGGAAACCACCTAGGGACAAAGCTGCAGTGCAACCCACCCTTCTGGGTTCAGATGTTACTCCTGTGCTGGGTCCCTAGTCAGTGCTGGCTTGCCCTAGGCTTGAGGACAGCCATGCCTGTGCCCCCAGGGTACTTAGCAGCTCTTTCTGTTTGTGTTACATGGAGCTGCTCATGCTGTTGCTACAGCCTCACAGTGACTTGCTCTAGGTTAAGCCACAAGCTAATTATAACGGAGGATGCATTACCAGGGCAGGGTGCATGGGTGCCAAAGCAGATCTGAGACACCCCGTGAGGTCACCAAGTACATCGGGAGGCTGGGCTGCTCTCAACAGCTGCTTGACTGTGCCCCTGTCCAGGTGCCATGGGCCATTTCAGACCCAGCTCAGCCAGCACTGAGGAAGAGAAAAGTCTCCACATGCCCAGGGATGTTGCTCCTCCCTGTGTTTCAGGCAGCCTCTGTTGAGTTGTCCCCAAATAAACCCTCCCCGTGATGCCTGGGAGGTCCTGCTCTGACAGCTGAACTCAAACACCAGCTCAACCCAGGTCTGGAGATGGGTCCCAGGCAAGCACTGCCTTCATCCAGTGGGGCTCTCCTTGAGCCTCCTGGTGGGGTGTGTGCTCCCAGGGTCCTGCCCATGCTCCTGCCTGTCTGCCAAGCAAGGTCAGGATGGAGCCACACAGCCAGTCAGGATGGCACCAACAGCAGTGTCTGACTGTCAAACTCCAGGATAGAAACATGCCACCAGGCAAAAAGAGAAAGGGTAGGATGTGGCTGATTTTATTGCAGCATGACTCTGTCTGTAGAGGCCCAGAGGCACTAGAATTCCCACTTGCCAATGCAAGGGGATGTGTGGCAGAGCAAGTAACTAACACACCCTGGCAGCCAAAGCATCTAACATGATCCCTGTGCTGCTCTCAGACGAATCTGACCCTTCCCCACACCCTATGCTGCTTTTGGCCAGCCATGCTGCCGTTTCATTCTCCCTGTGGGTGCTCAGCACCCTCCCGGATGAGTGTGAGTCAAACTCCTACACTCCCCAGGCCAGCAGCGAGCATGGCCAGTCACGTTTATGTGCTTTTCACAGGCAGTGGATTGTGAAAGCAAAGCAGCTCTTCTGACCCAGTAATTGCTTCTATTGAAAGGTGATGTTGGTATTTTGCTCTCATCATTTGCTTCTTCAGAATGAATTGTAGTCACTAAAGTAATTATCAAGCCAAATGGGACTTGTGTAGCCACTCAGGTTAACAGACAGTAAATAACTGTTTGCTCACAGAGCTTTCCAAAGGAAATGATGGAGCAGTGCTTGCTTAGGGCAAGGCTTAAATCACAGGGTAAACACCAGCCCTGTTTATGCAATTACTCCCTGCCAGCTGTGTGCTTTTTGGCATCTTCAACGAGGTTATGCACAGCGTGATGTGTGTGTGCCCAGCGCTCATGGAGGAGTCGTGGGTGAGCAGCAAGGGGAAGGACCGCTCCACTGAGCCCCAGACACCTGTCAGTGTTCCCAAGGGTGCCATGCCTGCTCTTCTGCACCAGCCCTGTCTTTAAACCATACTCTCCGAAGGCAAAAGCAAACTGCCTTCCTCCAGAAGGCACCTGCATTGCTGGGAGGCAGCAGGAGGAAGCACAGTCCCCAGCTCAGGCACGTCTTGCTGTTGTGCCTGCCTGCCTGCCCGGTGGGCCACAACTCAGCTCCCTGGGTCCCCTGTCTCATGCCAGTGTTCTCCCATCTCCTCCTCATTCCTGCCAGCCTCCCCACCTTCCCTCACAAGGGAAGGACATGGAGCATCTCTGATAAAGGCCTGGGTTCAGAAATGTTGCCAGAAACAGCAGTTTAAACTCTTGGCCTCCATCCATCTACCTGCCTTGTTTGCTCTCACTGCCTTTCATCACCCCACTAGCCAAAAGCAAACTTTTCCACAGAAAAGGATGTAGCACGGTGCAAAGTACGTTCAGAGGCAGACCCCCAAATAACTCCACAGGCCACTGCAAAGCGCTTGGGGGCAAGCAGAAGGAACACACCAGAGACAGCCCTAAGCATCTTGGAAAAACCACATTCCCAGCTCTTCAGGGGTCAGCAGGAGTGGAGGCAAATCCCAGCCACAAACTGGAAACATGAAAAAAGTGCAAAAAAAAAAAAATCAGCAGTGTCACATGGCTGAGCCCACCCGAACTGCTACCTGTGCCAGGGCAGCACAGGAACTGCTCCCTCCAGAGATGTGAATCCCTCATCTCCAAACAAGGTGCCTGTCCATGTGTCACCCCTTTCCAGGCAGCCTGTGGTGCCCCTGGGATGAGGGACGATCACAAGAGTCATTTGTGCATCTTCTTCCCCGCTCTCATCGCTTCCTTAAACGACAAAAGGGAGAGGGGAGGCCTTGAGCCCGCTCTGGTCACGAGTCTGGCTGCTGTCTGTAAACTCATCACGCTATTTCTGCTATGGGCAGGGACTGGAGAACCAGAGCCTGTATGTTATTGTTACAGCTATTTTTAAATGCTTGGGTAAGAGTCAAGTGCAACAGTATTGGTGGCCATATTCATAACTCAGGAGGAGACTCAGCTACATTCCTGGAGGGACAGAGCTGGGCATAGCCAGAAAGCAATGGAGAGAGAGAAAAGAGGGAAAACTTAATGCTGGATGGTGTCATTCCAGGAGAAAGCCTTGAATTATTTTCTGTAGGCTTTGGCACTCAAGCCCATCTGGGGAAGCACGTTTGCAGAGCACCAGGGACCTTTCTGGCCTCTTTGAGTGTGCAATGACCAACTACTATGATGCTTATACACACGAGTTGCCCAGCTGTAGAAAAGCCTGTTTATCTTGTAAAAAAATTGACTTGCATAGGAAAGCATCCAGAGACATCTGTATTCTTGCAAAAAGCACCAGGGGACAATAAATATAGTGAGATTCCTCACCTTTTATGGACTTGAGCCTTTCTGCTTTTGGAACTAGAGGTGCCAAGAGCCTCTCACCAGCCAGCAACACCCCTCACACAGAGGGAAGGGACGCTGCAAGGGAAAGGGATCTGTCTGGCCAAACAGGAGCTGTTATCAGCAAAGACAGAAGCTTGCTGCTACTAGAAGGATTTTCTGCCTGTGGTATGCCCCTGAGAGCATTCAAGAAGTCTCTATAGGCTCTTGCTGTCCCTCTGGAGCATCTCAAGAACAACCAGCCCTGCCCTCTGAGGCCCAGTGTCCCCAGGTGGTTTATCACCCTCTCCTGCAAGCTCTGCACCCTCCCTTGGCTCCTTCCCCTTCCCAAATGAAGTTATGGATGCCAGGCTGTGGCTCCCTTCACTGGAAGTGTGGAAGAGGGCACTGGGGTGCAGACTGTTCCAAAAGCAGGTGCTGTGAAGCACTGCTGAGCGTGTTGCGGTGCCCAGCGTTGGAGGGTACAGGGAGGATAGAAGTGCTGTGGGGTCCCACACAGATCTGGAAACCTCGTTTTAGGCACCGCCACAGCATGTCCCTCTGCCCCGGCTACCATGGGTATGGACATGCATCTTGATTTCTGCACAGATACAGCACAGCCTTTAGCTTTTTTGGCTGCCTGTGGGCACCAACCCCAGACAGTACTTTTATCTATTTGATTCAAAACAGCCCTTGGCCTGTTGCACTTCACTAGAAAAGCTTTCTGCCCCTCCCAGCACGCAGCCTCACTCCAGTTCAGGTAGCAGTGGTGACCATTTGTGATGCTCCAGGAGCACATACCACCTGATGCTGGGGTCCACCAGCATCTGCCTTGAGCCATTTCAAGGTCCCAAAATGTCTGTCTGTACACAGTGATAATCCAGCCTGGCCTTGCTCTGTGCTTGCCTCCCCTGTAGAGTCTCTTCACATGCCATCTTCTTCCAGGCTCCCTGCAGAGAAGCAGTCTCTGTCCCTCCTGCCCCACAACTGGGGGCTTCCTGTGGTGAGACAAGTCTCCTTTCTCACTGGAACAAACAACAACACTTGTTAGCTCGGGCTTGCTGTCTGTGTTTCAGGACAAAGATTAACCATCCCATGTGGTGGACTTAAGCCCCTAAAAACCAAGGAGAGGCAAAGCTCAGTGTGCTGAGCCCCTCCTGCTCATCACCCAGGCAGTGTTACAGCCAGTACCCACAGGCACAGTTTCTATTGTGCCACTGTCCTTCACTCATGAATCTGTGGAAGATTAAACATTTTTTGCTGAATTTCCACCGTTGTCAAGTCCTACAGATGCTCCAGCTCCACCCCCCAACCCAACCCTGCCTCTACATTCCAGAACAAACTAATTGCTTTGACTGGAGTTTCAAGACTTTCCTGCCCCTGCTTAAAATGGGCACAGCTTAAGTAGAGCAAATTGCAATGGCTTGGGATGTTTATCCACTCTTAGAGCTCCTAAACCCTTGCAGGACACAGAAGACTGGCACAGAGCTCTCTCCCTGCACCTCCTGACCTCTTTGTTGAGGTGGGATCTATTTCCTCTCCTTTACTTCTGACTCAGAAGAGACTCTTTACAGATGACAGCAGAGTGAGACCTGCATACAGTTCAACCTTGTTGCTCTGTTTTCTTTACAGAAATTCCCATAGCAGTCCATGGCACTGTCATCTCCAGAAGTATGTGCCCCTCTACCCCAGCCCACAGGCTCCTCACTTACAGAAATTTGAGATTCTGGCAGATGAGCTTCTTTGCAGAGATACTTCAAAATGAGGAGAGTTTCTGAGTCACTGTAAAATTGCTGTGCTGGTACAGGATAGATTGCATCCTGGTGGTGCAAATGTGTCCCAGGTTGCTATCAAGCTTATTTGGGAACATTAATGAAAGCATTTGCAAACTAGTGGCTTTGTGACTCCCAGGGATGTAGCGAACTGTGCAACTGGATTTCCCCTTGCTCTGTGTAATGCTGAGATGTTTCCCTTGCCTCTTGCCTTCAGCTATAGCCCTGTACATTGCCCTGGCCTTTCCTTGCAATAAGAGCTGTCATTAGGTACCCCTTGGCTGAACTCCCCCTGTACAAATGAGAATGAACTGATGCCTGTTGTGTCTTCATTCGTTTGCCCCATGTTGCTTCCTTCATCTTCCGAGCTCTTGAGAAAAACATGCTCATGCAGGGAGCCTTGCAGGAGATCTGCTTGTCTTGCTCTTAATCAGGAAGTATGCACTTCTTTCAGCAGCTCAAGAGAGCAATAGATGGCAATAATACCTCTTACATTACAGTCACTATGTTAGCAAGGAAGAAAATGTTATTTATTTTTTAGCTGACAACATTTGTCCTACTTCTTTTTTTCCATAATGCATTAAGCATTAGGAGGCACAGCTCTGCACGTAGTCCAGCTCTCAAGACTACCTGTCGAGGACATTGTTCAGCAATCCAGCACAGTTTTATTTGTGGATGAAGGGCAGAAGTTGGTGAATTCTCCTACAATTCCTAGCTGGAAGAACACAGACATGCTAGCAAAACCCACAAAATGCAGGGTTTGGTAAATTGCAGCCCTCTATATCCCAGGTCTCTGTGCCAAGGAGACCTGGCATGAGGTTGCAAAATCCAAACCATGAACTTCCTGAAGACCACTCAGCAGTGATGGGCATCTTTACACCTACTGCTGTCCCTCAGCTACTTGGAGAGGTCTCTGGTATACCTGGTGTTCACCAGGTGTGAACATCACCGCTAATAAAGAGAGAAGAGGACACGGAGGATACCACATTCTACCTACCTACCACCCCAAAAACAAGCCCCTGGGATATTCCCTGCAAAAAGCAGTCAGACTGCCAGGAGCAAAGCAGTCACCAGGAAACGTCACACATCTCAAAGGCAGCAGGTTCCCCACGGTGCTCTCTCTCTGCTGCTCCCCACATCACTGCCATGAGGGAAGAGCCACTCACAGCCCAGCACCCTGCAGGCAGAGCCAGAGGAGAGACCTGAGCTCCCCATGCTTGTTCATGGGAGCATCAGCCCTGGTTTCAGCCAGGGAGGCCTGCAGGGAGTGGCCATGATAGTTTGAAGGAAAGCGAAATGAGATGGGAATTAGTAAAAAAATTACAGTAGTGGTAATTTAGTTTCATTACTGATTTTCTGCATTAATGAAGAGGCCCAATTATCTCAATGCTTGAGTGACCACTCCAGTTCTCAAAAGTCATTTCTGCACACTTGAACAACTGCTCCTTCTTCTAGTGTAAAAATCAGGCTATTGTTGTGAGCCTGGAGAGAACATGGAAACACATCTTTCCTGGCAGAGATGCAATCCATGTCAGAAGCTTCTTCCACTGTCCCACTCAGGAGTGGAGGGACACTCAGGCAGGGAGCTGGCAGCTGCCTGCACAGCCTGTCCCAGGGTTGCTGGATGCTCCCCATGGTTGAGGCAGCAAGGATCCCCTGGAACAGCAGGATGCAAGAAAGAAAGAGCTCAAAATGGCTCTCTGGGCCTAAGAAGTGAGAGGAACAGCTGGTGGCTGGATGCATCCCATGAGGCAAGGCAGGCAGCAGGCAAGTGGCCCTGCAGCACAGGTGACTCCCCCCAACAGGCACCACATGCCAGGGTGGAGACGGCACTGCCAAGGCAAGTTGTCTTCTGGTATTTTGGATGTGCTGGAGCACATCAACGACGTGCTCCAGATATAATGGCTCTAGTTTTCCTGCTCCCCTCTGACAGCCACCACTGTCCCCCTGCTCAGCAGCCTGAGGGGAGCTCCCCATCATCCCAGGAGCAGCACGGGGGAGGCAGGCGGGGAGGAGGCTGCAACCACCCTTCCTGACGCACCCAAAGCACCAGTCAGCCCAGCCACAGTCATCCTGTGTTACCCATCATCCTGTGTGTCCTCCACCTCACAGCCACAGGGCACCCTAGGGCAGGCAGACATCTTGTGCAAACCTTGACAGACAGAGAGAGGGGGGGGGGGGAGGAGACCTCTGACAGCCCAACTGTCCCCCTGGTCCCCCCACCAGGGACAGGGCAGGCAGATCCCAGCTGGACAGAGCCAAATTTTTTCAAAGCAGGGCTGAAAGGAGAGTTTGCAGAAGAACTGGTTTGCCTGGTGACAGGAACCAGAGCACTGGTCATAAATTCAACTCCTCCTTCCCTCTGCCACCTGTGCTGTGCTTGGTGCCACGAGCTAACACTGCCCCAGCAATGCAGAGCCCCTGTGCTGGTGGGTCAAAGCTGGGTCACCCCTGGGCTCAGCAGCTGGAGCCTCCCAATCTCTCTGTCTCTGTCATAGTTCCTCACAAATTCAATGGCACAATGCAGCTACACTATATGAAAAGCCATAATATTTGTTGGTATGACTCTTTTATTACTGTCGATTTATATATATATTTGTTGATAAAAGAAGTCATCTTGGGAGACACTTCTAGTCTACTGGGAAATAATTGTCCAATGTTGTATATTCTGTACATGCTGTATAAACAAAGCGAAACATTTAAATCTAAGTGTTTGATGGACTCGGTGGCATGTGCTGCAGGGGGAGATTGGGACCAGGCAAGCCCCCTTCTTGGGCCACCATGGCTCAGGCTTGGGGTTCCTGGCAGAGTCACCATCCTGCTGGGGTCCTACAGACAGTATGGGGCAGGATCTGGCCACGGTGCAAGGGCGAAGCCTGCAGCTGCCTCGGTGCTTTTTCCCATGCAAAGGTGAAAGGAGGCAACTCTGCGAGTGGAAGCTGCCGCACTTGAGCTCCCTCCTGGGGCACAGCACAGGACCGGGGAACGGCTTGGTTTGTCAGGAACTCTCAGCACAGCGAGCCTGGTGTCACCCACCTGCTCCCCAGTTCTCCTGCCCAGGGAGGACACCCTTCAGCCACCACCCAGCACGACATCTCTAAGCCTTAGGGGTCAGAGAGAGACAATTCCCCATGGGAAGATGGCTGGTGATGGCAGAGACTGGCTCCGAGCATCCGGCTCCTCCAACTCCTTCCCACGCTAATCCCGTGCCACGGCGCCAGCCACCCTCCCTGGTGTGTTTTACAGCAGCCACGAGCTGTGATCTTCTAACCTGACACACGCTGTTAGAAAACCTGTTTCATATTTTCCGTGGTATCAATCTACAACTTTTGAAATTATTGGACACAGTCGTGGTAGCCTAAAAGTTGTGCTGAGCTCATATATTTTTATATTTGTGGTGTTTTCCTATTAATAGAGAGTAGTGAACCAGTAACCCTATAGCTGAAAGTGATCTATTCAAAATAAATATATGACTGCAGAAAATATTTGTAAAAATAATTTATTTGAAATATTCTGCCAAAGATAGCTCTCTAATGATCTGTAAAATGTCGTTTCTCTCTTTTTGCTCTGAATGTCATTGTGAAAGGACCTTTCTCCCCACATCTTTTGAAGTTGTTTTTTTTTTGTATCTTTAAGGGCAAAGAAATATGCCAATGATTTTTTTACTAGAGCAGTAAATAGAGTAGTAGGGAGGAACAAGACAACTTTGTAAAGGTGATAAAAAGGATCCGTAACAATCACGCTGAAAATCCGGTTTCTCCCCTAGTTACTCTGGCTGACAGATGGGTTTTGAAGCCCGGGACAGTTGTCCAGCAGGAAGGTCTTGGCTGCTGCTGCTGTGGCTGCTGTGTAGACTGCCTGAAGGAGAGAAATCTCTCAAGAATCCATTTGCAGGCTTGGGGCATTTGGATTCCCTCATATCCAAACTCCAGTTTCTTCATTATGTATGGGCTTTATATCCTTATTGGCCCTCAATAGGCCTTGTGGCACATGGGGAACCCTCACCCAAGGCTTCAGACTGACAAAGTCTGGCCCCTTCCAAAACCATTCCCACAACACACCTGGCATCTGCCAGCAGCCCTGAACCAGTGGCAGAAGTAATCCTGCTGATGCCCAGATCTGTCCCCTTCCTCACATGGGGATGGGACAAGGGAGACCCAGTCACCAAGGGACATGACACCTTAGCAAGAGGATCCGTCCCTGCAGGTATCCAGTTACAACAGGGGCATGTACAGCCCTTCACCAGGGAGAAGCTGCCTAGATCAGTCTTTTCAGAAATTACTAATTTTTTTTTTATTATAGAGAAAAATCTTCTTTCCCTTCTTCATTTCTTCCTTTTGAAAGAACTTTTCGATACTAGAAAAAGCCTTCATTATCTTATGTGATCCCCAAGTCTGTTGCAGTGGAAATACATCCTCAGCCACATTAGGTACCACCATATCAAAGAGATTTTTGGCTCAGATTTTTTTTGTTTCTGAGCAGATTTACAGTTTCTTGAATGTCTTGGTCACAAAGGTCTGGAGGAATTAGCTGGTAATAAAGGAATGAAAGGCCTGTTCCAGTGAATGTGTAATTCAACTTCTGACTCCCCAAAGGTCAGGCACGTGTGTAAGTGCTTTATTGGGCAGGTGCCCAGAATCAGAGATGGGAAAAGCAGTTTCCAAGCCATGGGGTGCATATGGGTGTGATGGGAGCACTGCTGTCCATCAGGTGTGGGTGGCACACTCTGCAGCAGTGGGATCCACGTGCCAGTGAATCTTTGTTCCTCTGTGCAAGGAACTCTCTGAATCCGGGGTTGTGCAGCTGCTGCATCACGGGGAAATGCGAGCAAGCCAGGGAAGACAATAGTGAGAAGAATTGGGTTTCTGATCACTGTGCATTTTGTTAATTAGTGAATTCAAATAGTTTTATTTTTACCAAAAACAGATAATCTTTATTCCAGTAAAGACAACTGTTGACTTGAGATATATATATAAATATATATATAATTTGAATGGTTTATATCCTGTTGCTCTAACTACATAAAATGGAAACATGTTGCAAGTTGTGTCATTCCAATGTACAAAATAAATTACTTTTCCCTGCATGCTGCCTGGGTATGTTGTGATTTGAATTAAGAGTTATATTTGAATTGCCTTATTCAAGAGGTTGTATGTTACCTAACTGGGGAATGACCTGGCACTGTTCATCACATTACATTTGTACTTGATGCTGTGTTATGTCAAATTCAGATGAGTTGTCTGTCATCTATGTATTTCGTGGGAGACCTTTTATCTTGTTAAACTGTGATATGTAAACCTTCATTGCCTGAAATAGTCACAGTTGTATAAATCAGTGTCTTCAGCTGTTTTCCTAATTTTATCACAATTCCTAACACAAAATATAGATGTTTGTAAATTCTCCATTCATTTTGTCTATTTTTATGCATGAGGGTTTTTTTAATCTGGCAAAGCAGTAAGATAAGGCGGCTTCCCCAGAATTTTTCAATCAAGACTCAGTTACATTTTTATCCCTCGGCAAGAGGCAACAACCAATTTTCAGCAGCTACAATTGGAATGAGGGATGTCTGTTTATTGCTATTATTTTCCTGGCTCAGATGGGCCATTATCACTGCAGAACACAATGATTAATGACAAGCCAAACATGATGCTTCTGCAGTGACAGCGCTCTGGGGACCAGGCACTCCACAGCACCTTCTTCAGGCCCTACACCTCTGCTGTGCCACAGGCTGGGTGGGAAGGGAGAGGGTGGGTGCCCCTGCCACAGTCAGACAACCCAGAGGAGAGAGAGAGGAGATGCTGCTTACTAATCCTAGCTCCAGGATGCTTTTCCTCCTTACAAAAACCCCAAGACCATGCCATCTGCCATCCTGCATGACATCCCAGCCACAAAGCTGCCCCTTGTCCATTCATTTGCCCCACAGCTGCAGCACATTGCTGAAGACCAACATCCCATCCTGATATTGTGTCGAGCAAAATTCCCCACCATGGCTGCTCCTACAGCATCTGCTGAAGACACACAGGGGTGTTTTTCCTAGCTTTGGTTTCCAGTCGTGGGATCACATTACTCCATGGCTGGCTAACAGCAATGTGCTCCCCATCTAGGCACTGGTATACCCCATACAGCTCAGATCCTTTGGAAAACATGCTTCTTGAAGGAAGCAGCACCATGTAGACACAAACCTGTTCCAGTGCTGGCACAAGGACAAGATGACCCAATACCCCCTGCAGCAAGGGTCACTAGTTCTGCTGTGTCACCCCTCCTGTCCCCCACCACACAAAACTGGCTACAGCACAGCCAGGAAACAGGTCTGTTTGGGAAACAAACGCCCAGGAGTCCATCTCCAGCTTGCAGGTGACTGGAGCATTTCTGGACATTTTAAACCCATGCCTAAAATCCCAAATGAAACAGTTGTTGAGATCATTAAAACACTCTTGTCAGAGCCAGAACACAGTCCCTGGTCTGTTGTGCAGGTGCCACATCATCGTAAACACAAGCAGCATAAATGTCTCAGGCACACAAAGCACACCGAGGTGTCTCAGCCCTGGTGTGAAAGCCTCAGTTTTGACTGTAGTCGCACAACAGTGCTGCACAAAACACTGCTCAGTTTTTACGTCTAGTAACCATAAGAAACACATGGTCGGAGAAATAAATTACTGGAGCAGGATACGCCATGGTCCTGGATTATTGAATCCCTTCAAGGGTTTTGAGTGTTAAAAAATTTCCTGTCCCATCCAGAAACGCAGCCCTTTTTTTTTTTTTCTTTTATTTGTGGCATGTTTCAGGTTGAAGGACACCGCTGTCAAAAGCACTGGGAAGGGCTGGGGTGGTGCGGGTAGGAGGTTGCCAAAGGCAGCCAGACAGTGCCTTAACCACTCGAGGTCTCTCAAAGTGACCCCAAGGGTGCGCTGTCGCCCAAAGAGCGCCGAGACCGGGCAACTCAGCGCAGCGAACGGCGGTGGGCGGGAGCCGCCGGAGGCCACGCCCTCCAAGGAGGCCCCCATTGGCCCCACGCCGCCCCGCGCCGCCCCGCCGACGGCCCCCATTGGCCCCGCACTGCCCCGCGCGGCCCCGCCGGCGGCTCCCATTGGCTGCAGTTCCCGCGGGATTCCGGCGCGCGCGGCTTCGGGATGGCGGGAGAGCGGGTCATGGAGCTGGTGCGGGAACTGCACCGCGCCACCGGCGGGCACCTCCCGCCATTCCGGGTGAGCAGAGACGGGGCGACTGGGAACGCCGGGAGCGGGAGGGGCCCCGCTCTCGCTGACTGTGTCCCGTGTTGCAGACGGAGGGGCTGCGGCAGGCGCTGGAGGAGATGCGGGCGCTGTACGAGCGGAACCAGGCGGATGTGTGAGTGTTGGCGCGTCCCGCAGAGCCCGGGAGTTGCCCCCCTCTGGCCTTATCCTCCTCATCGTCCTCTTCCTCGTCCTCCAGGTCCGAAGCGAAGTCGGGGCGGACGGACCTAATTTTCCTCATCCGGTTCCGGCACTGCTGCCTGCTCCGGAACCAGCGCTGCCTCCTGGCCTACCTGTGAGTGCGGGGGCGGCCGTCGGTGCCGCGGGGAATCGGTTCACCCCCGCCGGTACAGGGTCCCTCGGGACAGGGTGTTGGGACTCGGCCCGGGCAGGTGGTTCCTCCGCGAGGTGCGGGACTGGTTCTCCTTGTGTTCATTGCCGGTACCAACAAAGAGAAGGCCCTGCTTCCCTCTGCTCTTTAAGAGTTTTCATTATGAATAGGCCAGATATCACAGGTGGAATGACCCAAGTGTTTGCTCTCTGCTCTGAGGGCAGACTGGGGCATCATCGTTGCCTGGGGATGTTGCCAGCACTCACCTTAAAGATGCTGGGTTTGCCCCGTTTCTTCCCCCAGGTACGACCGGCTGCTGCGGATCCGAGCGCTGAGGTGGGAGTATGGCAGTGTCCTGCCAAACACCATCCAGTTCCACATGTCAGCTGAGGAAGTGAGTCAGCCTTGTTTTAAACTCTTCCTCCCTTTCCACTTACTCCTCCTCTTCCCCCCACTATAAACATGATGCTTAACGTGCCTTTCTGTAAATACTTATTTGTTAATTCATTGTCTATGGGTACAACCCCAAATGGGCACTGAGTGCACTTTTTGATGCACTTTTAAGGATCAGGTGATCTCCATTAGATCAGACTCACAGAGAGACCAACAGAACTAGGTCCATATGTGCTGCTCTCAAATGTCATCTCTAGACCAAAGTACAGAGCTGCTGACATTAGCAGCATCTGTCCTACCCTGAATCCAGATTGCTCTGCCTCAAGGGTGGTTTTTCCTTTTTAGAAGAGCTTGTATTCGTTCACCTTTGGCTGTCAGGAGCATGCTTGGGAACAGTGGTCTGACAACACAAATAAACTACATCTCATTCATCAGGGACCTGTCTTTCAGCATTAGCTGTTTGGCTTTGACTGAGGGATCACTGTTACTGCCCACAGGTGGAGTGGTTCAATCGGTACAAAAAGTCTCTGGCTACCTACATGAGGTCAGTAGGAGGAGAGGAGGGGCTGGACCTTACACAGGACATAAAACCTCCTAAAAGCCTGTACATTGAAGTAAGTGCAAGATCTGTGGTTTCTGTCTGTGAACAAACATTTACCCGACCATCTGTTTTAGAGAACTTTATCCCCATCCCAAGTCAGTTCATTAAGCAAAGCCTCTGAGAGCACCAAAGCTTCTACAGGCTTCTGGATTTTACTCTGCCAGCGTTTTACTCCTACTGAGGGCACAATGTATGGTCAAAGATGATATTTCTAGTCTGTAGGGCATTTGTGATGGGGTGAGTTATCCAGTGAGAAGTTTCTGCAGCTTTTTGCAGAAACTTAACCAACTCTCAGATCAACTAGAAACCATGTTCCCACGTTAAGGACTGTTACCTAGGGGGCTTTGTTGTTTTTTTTTAAATGGACTCTTATAGATGAGACTATAAATTGCTTTACACAATTGATACAACAAAGCAAGAGCACGTGAGAAATCACAGTCAGTAGCTGAAGTGCTCTGTTCTGATATTCTCTTCTAAAAAACATGTAGTGACAATAAACCTGCTCCTTAAGCACATTCACTGTTAAAACAGATTGACATTTTCTGGTATGTTTGTGAGGAGGGGAGGGTCACCAGTCCCTATCTCTTATGCTCCTCTTCCTCAAGTTTCTGGAGAGACTGGGCTTTTGTTCCAGGCAGAGACAGGAAGAGAACGTCAAGGTGGAGCCCACAGACCATGGGCACTGATCCATGGGATCAGTTCAGTTCTGCATTTCTAGGTCTGCTCTGTACTGAGACTCCCTCAGGCAGGGAGCAGTGTGTCCATTCTCACAGTCCTGGGGCACGTGTTGCAAGCCAGCAGTGATGTTTAGTGTTTCTATGGGAGATGGGGTGATTTGGGAGCTGTGTTTCTGCTTTGCAGGTGCGGTGTTTAAGAGACCATGGAGAATTTGAGATTGATGATGGGACTACCATCCTGTTGAAGAAGAACAGCCAGGTACCCATGACAAGAATGTCATCCATTCTCTTCCTTCTCTTTCACTCCCATAACATCCCCCTGCTTATCCCAGCTTTGCAGCATGTCACAATTCCTACACACACAGCTCCCTGCACATGCTGCAGGCTGTCTGCATGGCCCAGACTGCAGCTCTGCCTGGTCTGGTACCATGATGCAGTGGGTATATAGCACAAAGAACAGAGCTGGCTGTGTGGAGCAAGAAATCCAACAAATTCAAGGAAAGTTCTCCTGTGTTTCTGTGCAGCACTTTTTACCCCGCTGGAAATGCGAGCAGTTAATCAGACAAGGAGTCCTGGAGCACATTCTCTCCTAAGTGTGGAGGACAAGAGGGACAACTCTTGCTTGGTGTCCTGCCCACAATGGGGACTGAACTGTAGTGTGTGCAGCACTTCAGACACCTCAGTGTTTCTGCAGTGGCACCCTGCCACTCCTCCCTACAGCCTTTGGTGCCTTACCTGAAGATCAGCCCTATATTATGCAAACGACATTGGCCATCGCTCTGGGAGGAAACGGTGCATACTGGTAATGTAGTGATCCTGGGAATCCGGGGGGTAGGAAGTGGGGAGTGGGGCATTATCCAAGCCCCAGAGCTACAACTGGCATTTGTAAATGCATTTTTGTTTGGAGTGATTGTTCACGTGGGAGTAAGACACCAACTGGCTGGGCTCTGGAAGCCAGGAAAGCTCCGTGGTTGCAAAATAAAGAACTGCTTCAGCCTTCACTGTAGTGATTTTTAAGAGTTAATGTTGTGTTCATTAAGCACTCTGATCTGGGTCCCTAGTCAAACCTGTCCTGACCCTGCAGCATGATGGTTATTTAAGTGTCTCAGTGGAACTGTTCCTCCAAGTATCAGAAAAAGCTGTGCAAGCTTCTTTCCAGGATTAGACAAGAAGCCGTGTCTCCCATCAGAGACCTATAAATGTTGTTTCTTGAGGTGCTGTATGAATGAGCACTGCAGTCTGGGCTTCTCCCAGCACACCTGGGCTTCCCCAAGCACTGGTCTGGCAAGGCCTAGGGACTGTTTGGTGTAGGGGTGGGAAAGGGAGCAGAGGGTTTAAAGGATTCCAGTTAGCACAAAACCAGAACAAGGCTGAAGAGCTGCTTTCCCTGTCTGGTTTTCCTAATGGAGCTGCTCACTCTTGAGAAGTGGCTGAGAGAACACTTGCAAAAACATTAGCCCTGGCTCAGCCTAGAGGTTTGCTTAGCCACCATCTCAGACTGGAGCTGAAAAAGCAAACAGTTGGGGAAGAATGCAGGAACAGGATAAATGCTTGGGGCACTTTCCCACCCTCAGCCAAGCAATATCCCTGAGCCCTGCTGTGGGGCTGCCCTCCTTGTAACAGCCCAGCTTCACCTTGTGGCCCTTGTACTCAGGGCTGCCCCCAAGGCAAAGAGGCGTGTCAGCTGTCAATGCATCAGGGCAAAAAAAATACAGCTAAACCAAGGAGGCCTCCTCAGTCACAGCCTCCAGTCATCTCCAAGCCCAGCCCCAGGGCCAGGGAACTTCTCTGCCCTAGCAGGCTCAGGGGCAGCCTTAAACACAGTACCTGAGTTTCAGCTCACAGCCAGTTTATCCTCTTTTGTTCCCGAACCAACAACACTATGAGCTATTTTTAAGCCCTCTTCTTTGTACTGACTTTGTCCAGCCTCTGCACTGGTACCCTGAAATAGTCAGGCTTGTCTAGTCTCTCCTGCAGTTTTCTCCATAGCCCCCAGAATCCTAGGAGTGCTTTCACAGGGAGTGGCAACCACAGCCCCTGCGCAGATGTTCTCTGCTCTGGACATTGCACTGGGGCAATGATGCACCTTCCATTGCAGAGGGGAACACCCGGGGCAGAGCAAAAAGTTTGGTATTTGCAGATGTGAACACCTGGCCTTTCAGACAACTTACTTTGGCAGCAGTACTCACTGTCAGTGTGTAAAGGCCACCAAGGAAGGCAAGAGGACAGTTCACTTATCATGTCTCCTGGTCTCTGAAGGGTGCTGAGTAGGGGTCATCAACCCTCATCAAGCCCCAAGCCTTGGAGGCTCAAACTGAAAGAAGGCTCTACCCTCAGTCCCTCTGTCCCGCTCACTGCAGAGGCAACGGTCTGGTTGGTTTTGGATCCTAGGCTCAGGCTGTAGGAGGGCCAGTCTCCTAGAGCCCAAGAAGAGCTGTAGGGAATGAAAGTTCAGCAACAGTTGGGTAAGGTTACTGAAATAGAGAGCAGACTGGAGATGGCAGGAAGTGCTGTAATATTACAAACATTTTAATGCCACTACACAGCCTTCCTGATCAGAGTGAGCCAGACACAGGAACCTGCAAGCCCTTCTGCCCTGGCTTTCCAGCCATAACAGTGTGGCCTCACCATCAACCCTCCACAGAGAGGGAGCATCTGCATCACCACCAAACACTGCTGGAGTTCAAGAAAATCCTGTGGGATGGCTGCCCTGAGACAGACCTGACTTATAACAGCACACTATGCCACTGAGGAATGCAGCAAAGCTGGTGCTTTCAGTTGGAAAATTCAGCTATCCACAGGACAAACTTCCTTAAAGGTCTGGGTTCTCCATTATCTATTTTCTACACAGGAACATCCTGACAAGACCAGAGAGGACAAGGCTGATTTCCCAACCCAGCCATACCTCCCCTTCTGCACCCAACCAACCTCAGCCAGGAGCAGGGGCAGGACTGCCACTGAAGGTGTCCCATCACCCACTCAGAGATGCTGGTGTGATTTTTCCGATAAGCTGCTTCAGAGCTGAGGCTTGCTCCTCCAACAGCTGGTTCTTCTCCTCCGTGCTCTTCTGCTTCAGTTCAGCAGCCTGCAGGGCCACTGCAAACCCCCTGTTCTCCCCACGGAGGTCTTCAATCAGCAGTTTGTTCCTGGAGAGTTGGGCCTACAGAAGGGACAGGAGGCTTCAGGTTCAGCATGCCATGCAGGGGTACCAGACAGGGAGGAACATGCAGCACTAACCCCTCTTGCACTCACCTGGGCATCTCTGAGCTGAGCTGCTCTCTCTGCCAGCACAGCCTCAGCACTCCTCAGGCTGTGTTCCAGCCCCTCTGCCTGCTCCATAGCTGCCTGCAGTAGGTGCTCGTGTTCTGCCTGCAGTGGGCAAGAAAGCCTGTTGGGTTGTCCTAGCACTCTGGCCTCCGGCAACCCTGGACTGTACATTTCCCCAGGGCCCTGGACCTTCACACTCCCTGAAGGAGAGCAGGGGAGGATTAGGTGAGGTGCAGGATGCAAAGAGCAGTAGGAAAGGTGTCTAGAGCAGTACAACCTTCTCTAGGTCTGCACCTGATGAATTTTAAGACAAGGCACAGATTTCCCAGCAGTGTTTTCTATAAAAACAAGCCAGTGGCCTCCCCTCTCCCAGGCATGTCCAGAAAAGCCCAGGGAGAGACATAGTTTCCTTCGATGCAGTTGTGTCTGCTTGTTATAATTCCTCATGTTATAATTTGTTCTATCTTTGCCCATTTTGTCACAAGACAAACTCACAAAAACCCAACACCTCCATTGCCCAGTGCCCCAGAGATAAAACCACCCCACTCTGTGAACTCCACACAGAGGGCTCAAACTTTATTTTTCCCAGTCTGAGCCAACAGAGTCTCTCCCTGGATAACTCCTGCTCCTCTAGGCACAAGGTAGATACCTGGTCTGGGCTATGTGGATTTGAGTGGGGAGGGCTCATGTTTGAGTGCAGGGCAGTGACTGCTTTCATGAGGAATTAAAAGTTGCAGCTGAATTTGAAGGTAGGTGCATTTTCCATGTGGGTTCTTTATATATTGCATCTTCTACTCAAACCTCTGGTGCCTTCAAACACAGCTGCCTTCCAGGCTGCCAGGACAGCAGTGTTCCCTTCACAGTACCCTTGACTGAGCTCCCATAATTACCTGCTTACCTGGGTGCTGACCAGCTGCCTGCATGTTTGCTCAGCCTGCTGGTGGAGGCTTTCCTGGAGCTGCTGAGTCTTGCACTGTTCCTCTCTCAAGGTGGTTTGCAGCTGCTCAAACTGCTGCTTTGACACCATGTTGTTTATCTGGGCCTTAGCCTGCTGCAACTGCAGAGCGTGCTGGGTCTGGGCCAGGCTCAGGCTTGCTTTGGCTTCTAAAAGCTGTAACACAGACAGGTGGATAGCTGGTTACAGCTCTGAGCTGACAATGTGACAGGCCCAGGGTGTGCTGTGGGTGAGAGGAGGGGTTAGGTAGCACCCTCAGCACCCTGCAGGACCATGGGAGTGGTGCTCACTGGGCAGCCTGCAAAGCAAGGGACTGAGAGCACCAAGAGCTGCAGGTGGATAAACGGAGACCCTTTGCTGAGCAGCAAGGAGCAGGAGTTGCTGGAGGACTCCTCTGGGAGTAAATCCCAGCACGAAGGGCCACAATGGCAAGAGACAGAGGGGGCTGCTCTCCTGGGTTCTTGGATATATCCCAGGCAAGCTGGGATGTACTCCATGTCCTGTACTACATGTGTTCTGCTTTCTGCCACCAGCAAAGGGCAAACTTGGTAGTGGGAAGCAGGTCTGGTCCCACTTTGCACTAGGGCTATCCAGGGGTGGCTAACATGGGTAAGCTGTACTTTGGAAAGCCAGACCCTGAGCCTGTCCACAGGGTAGAGTGCAGGAGAGGGACAGTAACACATCTGAAGGTTTCTCACACTGGCTTTCCTCTCTCTATCCTGGTGATCTTAGTTCCCCTGCTCTGATCACATTTCCCTTCCCTCAGACAAGGCCTGTCTGGCTGCTGTCATCCCTGCGCAGCCCCCACCTGATCCTGCCACTCCCCCAGCTCCTCTGCCAGCTGAGCCATGGGGAACCACAGCTCCTGGCACCCTGTGTGAGCCACCTCCACTCAGCCTCCATCTCCTGTGCCCAGCCAGCCTGCACAGGACTTGGACAGAGAGGACATCATAGGCAGCAAGGACCTGTCCCCAGCTGCACCTGAACTGGCTTCGGACATATTTAAGCAGGAGGGAGAGTCCTTTGTCCTCCACAAAGAGGAACAGGACAAGTTTTTTCTGACTGGGGAAGGTGTCCAACACAGCCCCCAGCAGGGCAATACCAGCGATCACAGGGACCACTCAGCACCCTGCCACCAACTGAAGGACACCCACCTTCTCCTGCGAGGCCTTCAGCTGCTGTTGGAGCAGCTCCACCTCCGTCCAACATGCTGCATGCTTCTGGTGGTGTTCCAGCCTTGCAGCCACCTCTGCTCCTTGTGGCCACTTGGCTTCTGCAAGCCTCTGGCTCTGCAGTTGGGCACTGCCAGGGCCAGCACTGTAACCAGCCTTGTGCCCAGCGAGTTCACAGCCCAGCTGATGCACCTTGACATTTGGGTGGGAGACCTCCTCTTTGCTCTTCTCGCTCTGGAAAAGGTTGGGAAAAAAAAACCCAAACAAATCATGCACAGAGGCAACAGACACCTAATCTGTCCCACACTGCCCTCGCTGGGTTCCCACCCAGGGACACTGCTCCAGGGCCTTGTGGGCACTCTGGACAAGTGTCCTCATGTCCCAGGCTGACCAAGGCCCAGCAGCACAGCTGGGTTTCCTAAATAAGGAAAGGAAACCTGCACAGCTGACAGCCGTGGGAGAGGTCACTGAGGTGGAAGGGGGACACAGGACTGTATGGGTGTGTAACAGAAATATTAAAATTAGTAAGAGTAGAGTATGAATGGAAATGTGTCCATGTGCACATGTGAAAGTACAGGCAAAAAAGCAGACTAGGGGCTACAAGAACAGACCACATTGACACTAAAGGGCACCATCCCCCAGGTGTTACCCCTAGGACACCTTCCCTTGCAGTAATGCTGAGCAAGGTGCAGTTTCTGACCAGTGTTCTGACCAGACCACAGCAGAGATAACGTCAGCAAGCCTGCATCTAACAGCAGGGTGGCAAGATCCCATTCCTCTGCTATCCTCATAGGAAAATGGGCAATTCCAAAGGAGGAAAAGCAGGCAATGGGTAGCAGCTTATTGGAAGCTGAAGCCAGCAAGGGCCAGCAAAGGCCACTCTGCTGCAGCTGATGGCCCTGAAGGGTAGGAAAGACATACAAAAAAACAAGTTGTGGTTCCAAGTCACAAGGTATCCCAGGAACAGAGCAGATAACTTAAATGCCTGCCCACCTTGTTTACTTTGCATACAAAAAATCCTGGCCAGGTCTTGTATGCACATGTCCAAAGGCCTTTGAGCTTGTGGGTTTGAGACTGGGAGTGAGCAAAACCTCTGGGAGAAAGACTGCAAGTAGGTAAAGTCAACCTCATTAGAGACTTCGTAGCAATACTTTCCCTTCTGTAAGACCTTCACTGGCTTTTGGCACACAGGCTTTCTCTACTTGACAAGTTATAAGATGAAGCTGGTTCTTCAAAGCAAGACTGGGTTTGAATGTTTGAAACAAATATTTTTTTCTCCTCTATGAGCACATGCAGTTTTTGTCCTCCTAAATCCTTCAGTCAAGAGCCTGTCAGTGTTAATGGCCTCTTACCAACGTTGTTAACTCTGCTATTTCAGCCAGCTCCTCCACCTTCTCTCTGCCCAACTTGTTCATGTGTTTCCTGTTGGGAAGAGGGATACGATCAGCTTCAGGCCAGAGAGCAGCAAACCACAGCTCCCCAGAGGAGGGCCCTGTTTTGGGTAGTTCTACATCTGGTTTTGGCCTGCAACAGGAAGCAAAGCCAAGCGAAAACAGATATGGTCCTGCATTGATTCAGGAGTGAGTCAGGTGTCTCTGCACCAACAGGTGACTCAGCCCACCCCAGGGCAGAGAGCTGGGGACATCCAAAGTTCTGCAACACTGTCAGAGGCCTAAAAATCATGGGATGAAGAACAGTAGGAGAGACAGATTAACAGACTCTTGGGATCATCCACACCAGCAACCTGTCTCTCCTCAGATTTATGGCTTGGTGGGTGATCTCTACCTATCTCAAGCTTCCTAAGGCAGAAACAGGCCACTGGTCAAAACATTTGTGTAGCAAAGAAGCTACACAACCCTTCCTCCTACACATACCCATCTCCACAGCCTCCCCAAAACCTGGTTCTGGCCCTGTGCTCTGGCCAAGCCTGTCTCAGCACTGGTTGCCTTTGTGTGCAGCAAAGGGCGTGTGAGTGCCTGCTTTCTCAAAAATAAGAAAACAGAAGGCAGGTTGAGCCAGCTGAAATCTGGTAAATGCACCTGAGTGGCTGTTCCTTTTATCCACCCATTTGCCAGCCTCCTGCAGCTGTCTCTTCTCTTACTCATAGTGTTCACTGCCCTTCTTTGCTAGCCTCAGTTCCTGCTGTAGTCTTCCAAGCTGACTCTTCAACAAGCTGTTCTCCAGCAGCCAGCACAGGTCTCCCTTGCAGGGAGAGACAGCAGAGTGAAAAAACCATGCAAAAGCCCTGTTTACTCTTGGCATTCTATGCTGGCTGTCTGGTCTATTCCCATTTGGTTTCCAAGGACAGTAAAGAAATAAAAGAAATCTGAAAAACAACCATCCAGTAACTCAGGCAACATATGTGGGGACAACCAAGAGACAATGGTAGAGAAGGAGCAGGTCTTCAAAGGAAGGGAAATAAAGAGGAATAAGGACAAAGAGCACCAGACTCTGAATTTGTGCGCCTTCCAGCTGGCTAAAATTATTTTGCAGTCTTGCCAAGGAGTGGAAACAAAGCGATTTGGCTCATCAAGATACACTAAGACTTGATTACAGGATCACCAGGTGGTGAGCCCAACCCCTCAGCTGCAATAAAGCCATATCTAGAGAACTCAGCTTGTTTGACACAACAGTTATGACCCCGAATCCAAGGCTCATCATCCTTCCACTTCTGTTGGTACTTCCAGTCTCCCAGGAGTCTATGAATACTGGCACTTGTGGGAAGGAGTCTCAGTCCTCTTTTAAACAGACAGTTCTATCCAATAGCTACTGCTAAACACCAGTTCTATACAGGATTGCACTCCAACCTGACACTCTCTTGAGCTCTGGGTTCATTTTCCAACTAGTACACATCTTTGAGCTGCATCAGCCCCAGTTGCAACCTAGTCCTTTCCCTCTCCAGCTCCATTTTGACAGCCAGAATGTCATGTTTCCTCCTGTGCTGCTACACCATTCTGTCTCCCAGAGCTTTCTTTTCCTGTTCTTGCCATCCAGATCAAGTCTGTCTCATGTCCTGAGATGCTGCTCTGTCTGCTGTGTGAAAGCATACCTTTTAACTTTGCTCTCTCTGCCTTCTTCCCAAGCACATCCCCTTGTCTATCAAGATTCCATTTCTCCGTGATAAATACTTTCCACTTTGGCTCCAGCTTCTAGACTGAGCAGGCCATTTGCTGCAACAGACATCTGCACTGGTCCATCCATCACACGATCTTTCATTTCTTCTCTGTTCCTTATGTGCAACAGGACATTTTGGTCTACCTGCTCATCTGAGTCTTGCAGACCTGCTCCTTTCCCCCCAGAGGACAAGTCTCCAGACACTCTGTCTGTTCCAACACCAGAGCCCTCAGCTCCATGGATTCTGCATTACTCCCATTTCATCCTGGTGCCTTTTCTAATATTTTTCTGCTTAAGCATCTCACACATTTTTGTCTGTTCCTCATTAACCTCCTTACAACTTAAGCTGACTCTGCTTCCACAGAGACTGTCTTTTTCCTTACATTTCCACTGTTGCCTCTCCTGGGCACGCTGCTCTTGAAGGTCTCAACTTGGAGCCTTTATTGTTGGGAAATCACCTCCTCTCACACTAGTGTTGCTGCAATAAAGCCTTACAGTTGTCCTCATGCTGTCATTCACTCCATGACAGCTCTTGGTTATGCTCAGCCTCTGCATCTTTCCTAAAGATAAAAAACACTTTGCTGGCTTGGGTTTGATAACACAGCTTGGAAACCTCAGCCAGCCCCAGAATGTTCTTTTGCTGGAGATGCAATACAAAGTTTTCTTTTTGTTGCAAAGTCAAGGCAATTAGTTAAACCTTACAGAAAATTTCCAAACTATTTTGCACCTCTCAGACTCACACCCATCACATCTTTTCCAAAAACTCTGAAAGCTCTCCACTGTAGTCAGTCCATCTACCATTCACCAGAGATGGTGGTAACACAGCTTAAATTACTTGTATTCCTGTTATTTGGCCTTGTTTCCTTGGTCTTCCACAGACTTCATCCATCACCTCCTTTCTTCCCATCTACCCCATATCTCAGCCCTAAAAGAGGAATAATGACCCTAGCAAAATCCTCTGTTTCCATATTGCCCAGGGGAACTCTGCTCCTGAAGGGAGACACAGCAGGGAAGAGACAGGAGGAAAGCCTGGGGACACTGGTGGGGTGTGCTGGAAAGCAGGAAGGAGCAGGCATGGACAGTTTCCTGCCAATTCCTCTGCAAGGCCACTCTGGCCCCTGGGGATGTTGCAGAACTGGCATCACAAGCACAGGAAAGGAAGATAAACAGTCATTTAGTGACAGCCTCACTCTTTCACCAGCCAATCTAACTATATAGAGAAATTTAAGATATTTTTTGCTGCTTTTAAGATAACAAGTTGTGATGATCTAGCAAGCAGAGGCAGGTTTGTTGAAGGACCAAGAAAGAGAGAGATAATAAGAAAACACTAATGAAAGCTCTCTTGTATCTCTCAGTATTTTGAGATACAGTCTTTGCTTGGGCACTGCCTCTGACACAAGCTTGTAGAACATGCAGGGAAACTTAAAGTCTTGAAATAAAAGCACTCATGTAAAGGGAGTTTAGATGTCTTGCTTCAAACAGCTGCAGCCCTGCAATACTGCCTGGATTTTCTTCCAAATTAAAGCAGCTCTCCAGCCTCATGAGGAATCAGCCCAACCTACTCTGGTACAAGCAGGGGATGCACCCCTAATCTCCTGCTTAGCCCCAGAAAGAGCACAGTGCCAGACCTCCGGCTCAATCTGTCCTGGTGCTGCTGTGTCCTCAGTTCTTCTTCCTCCTGGTCCAGCTGCTGCCCTGGATGGCAAATGTCTTCAGTGTGGTGCTGTCCCACCCTGGCCTGCTCCACCTCAAACCTCCCCTCCAGCTCCACACTCCACATATGTTTTTGCTCTTTCAGGCTACTAATTACAGCCCAGTACTTTGCAACTCTTTCTTCCAGGTCTCTCTTCTGGTCTTCCAATTTGCACATCTCAGCCTTGAAGCTCTCCTCACTGTCCTTCCTCTCTCTCTCAAAGTTTTTCTGCATTAACTCTAGTTGTTCCTTGTAATAGTTTATCTGTTGGAAGGAGAGAGGATTTTGATATTAGCACCATGCTCCTGGGAGATCCCCTCTGCTCCATTAGCTCTAATTCAAGTTGATCTATTGGTCCCTCTCAAGACAGGACACTCTTCAGACAGTTCTGGTCCCTGCTGAATTTAGAGCAACAATCAGTCTCACACAGCAGCCTCTAACAGGCAGGTACCAGTGGGTCCCATTTCTTTCCAGCAAACAGCACAGTTCTCCCCTTTCTCCTTGTTTACAAAGAACTCCGGAGAGGAGAAGGGAGAGGTCAGGGCATCATCTGCCACTGCTCCTCACATCCTTCCTCCACTGCAGAGTGATCCCTTGCCAAGATGTGGTGGTGGATAGCTGCTGCTCCCTACAGCTCCCCTGTAAACACTAGAAACTCCAGGATTTGATGAGCACAAAGGCAGGACTGTGAAGCAGGCAGAGCATCTGTAAGCAGCTTTGTGCTCCTTGAACTGTTCTGTCACCTGTGTGGCAGTTTACAATTTACTCTTGCAGTGCTGCAACAGAAATCCAGCAAGAAGCACTGACTTCTCAGTTCAGCAGCAAAAAGAGGAGTAAATGTGGAAACTCAGGCCTCTTACAAGAGCACTGTAACGCTGGGCTAACTCTAAAGAGGGCTGGGCTCACACTGTCACCTTAGGGCAAGTGGGTTAAAATGTGCTGCAAGCCCAGGGCAACAGGGCTCTGATACACCCCATGACCTCAGGAGACACCTGGCTGCTTCTCCTCTTGGTCCTGTTGCTGGTTTTACTGTGATAGCAACACTGGGTAATCTCTGGTTCCCCACAAGACCCACACAAACATTTTGCAAGGTGACAGTGATTTCCACAAAGCCTTTGCCAGCCAGTGAGGGCTCCAGACGCTCCTACCAGCTAAGACAGGCTGGAGATGCACATGGAATAATCCCAGCCAAGTGTCGAGGTACCACACTGCTTCTCAGCCTGAACTCTCTCTCCAGCAACCTTCCTGGAGCAGATGCCTCATCAGTCATGCTGTAGCAGTTGTGCTTACCAAGAAGTCAGGACATTTCCCTCCACCCTGCTCACCTTGGTTTCCAGCTGCACCTTCAGCTCCTGCAGCTGCTCCACAGGGAGTGACATCTCTGTATATGTAGAAGTAGGAACAAGAGGGCTTGGAGAGGGGCGTTCTGGCAGAGAGGAGTCCTGCAAGGACAGGCCTACAAGACGGGACTGATAAGAATGGCTGCAGCTTCATCCAGTCAAGTCCATACAACTCCAAAAGATGGAGATTCCCCATCTATCTCATGGGTCCCAGGGCTACATCACTCCTCTCAGCCAGAAGCTTTTACCTAATGCTCAACTTGAACCTCCCAAGCCACAGTTTGGTTGGCTACATCCTCTTTATTATATTGTGTTTCCCTAACATCCTCAACAGTGAAAATCTGCCTGTTCACTCCTAGCTGCCTAGTCCACAGGTTACCATCACCAGCTCTCAAGTTGGGAATGCCTCTTTCCCTCCTCCCCACCACCCAGTTTCCCCTTCTTCCCTCCCATGGCTGCCCAGTACCAAAACCTGCAGTGGTAGTTCAGGCACAAGCCACCCCACACTCCCACGTAAAAGTCAATCCGGAGGGAACTCTGTTCCTGCTGAGAAGATGGAGAGGCACTGAACGCTGGAGCACATTACCTCTTGCTGGCAGCCCTGTCTCAGCCCTGCTCTCCTGGAGCTGGAGACGCAGCCTTTGCAGCTCCATCCGCAGCGCCCTGTTCTGGTCATACAGCACCTGAAAAGACCAAAGACTGGTCATGAGGTGGCTACAAAGCCCCCCTAGGGTATGGGAGCTGCCACATGTACTCAGAGCCTCCTGCTCTCAGGCCCAGCACAAAGAGGAGAGGCCTCCCCCAGACCCAGCACTGGGGGATTTTTCTTCCTTCCCAAGCAAATGCAGACATGAGAGAATTTGGAAGTGCCACAGAAGAAATGCAAGCCCAGATTACCATGACCATCACCAGTAAACACTGTAAAGCACAAAGCAACTGGCCCTGCATGCAAAAGCCACGATACCAGGGTTTTTTGCAGACACCTCAAAGGGCTGGGCCTCCTGAGACCCTCCTGACCTAAGCCACCATTGCTAGCATCCAACACATAAGAAACATCACGATCTCAGTACGGGCCCAGAGGTTTGCATTTACATCCTCAAGATACCTCCGTGGGCATCCAGGCTAGCCAACAAGCACTCCTGTATGCACACAAAGCAACAGGGAAGCAAGTCCCACAGGGCTCTGGGAGGGAACACTTCCAGGTTGCAGAAGGAATAAAGTGAAGCGAGAAGGTGCTGATCCCATAGGAAGCACAGCACAAGGCAGGTCCTGCTGGTCTCCTGGTGCCAGAGACACCCTGAGGCCAGAACAGAAGTTTATCCCACCTCAGTGCCAACATCAGCCTGCAGCAAGGAGTCGACTCCACAGCTGAATGCTGAGTTATGAGCCGCCACACCAGTGCAATGAGCCACTTCTATGTGGGTGTCTGGAGCTGGAAAACTGCTTGCTTCACTTCACACCCTCCATCCCGTACTGGAAGCAACAGCATACAAGGCATCCTGCCTTCTTCTGGACTGGGGGTCAGACCACTTTGAGCAGACATCAAATTACCTCCCGCGTGCTGCCACTCAGGAAATTGATGTCTTGCAAGGGACTATGAATTAGGACACTTCCAATTAATAAATATTACTGAGACGATGTAGACAAATGCAAACCCAATTTGTTTCATCTCCATTCTTAGCAGGAAGGGCGGGAGGCTGACAGCACTCAGCAAGAGTAAAGGATAAACCCAAGTGGGCGCCTTCACAGGGGCAGATGAAGCCTGAAGGTCGAACCTTTCCATCCATCAGCATTCTTATGGACAACTCCAGGGCTGCTCAACAGGAAGAAAAATTTGCAGCACCAAGCATATTCAACCCTCTGGTGCCACCTGGAGCAATGCTGCACTGGATTGTGCTCCAGTGTGTTTGCCTTTAATTACAGATTCAAGAGGGGATGACTGATGTGTCCACGGAACAACTTTGCTGAAAGTGCACATTTCATCCCTTGCTGGAGGGATGTGATAAGTCACTGTCCCTACTCAGTGGTGTTCCCCAGCCACACACAGCACTTGGGAACAAACGGGCAATGTAACAAGCACAGGATTTGGGAGCCAAGGCACAGAGCACTCAGCAACTCACAACATGCAAGATACACAAGTCATTTAAGAATGAGAGAAGGGAAACAGAGGTTGTGCTCATCCCAGACAGCCCAAAGCTCGGGAGGGAGCACATTACCCTGCAGGAAGTACAACATACAGAGCACCAATTCCTGGACCATACACACACACCAGATACCTGGACTGGCTCACCTTGACTCTCTAGCAGAGTCCAGCAGCAAGTTTTGTAGGGGTTTGTCAAGTGGGGGCAAGGAGAAGGAAGGGAAAAACAAAAGGATAGAAGAATTTCACTGTTAACATGCTTTCCAAATAAGGAGAACAGCTTTCTCCTTCTGCTCAAGAAGAAATGCAAAAGAGCCCAGGGTGGTCTGTCCTTATCAACACAGGTACATGGTTCCCAAACAAAATAGTCCATGGCTACAGAGTGGCAGGCAGGGAGGAATTTACCATCCACCACTACTCTCCCCTGCCAAAATCCCAGCAAGGGATACAACCCATGGAGGGCTGCAGGAGTGAGGAGACAGGCTGCTTTACTGAGGATACAGCTGTCTCCAGCCTCCTCTGAGCAAGGCAAGAGGGATTCTCCTCTGCACCATGGGCAGGGCTGCCTCCTTCCACTCCCCCAGGCCAAAGTGCCAAACAGATGTGCCGAGGAGAACAGGACTTTCACAACAACTGCTGGAGAACTGCCCACGTGTACCTGGCACTGCCGCTCGTACTCCAGGACAATCTCGGCAAAGCGTTCGCTCTGGCTCAGGAACTCCCGGCTGTGGGGCTCCACCTGGCCCAGCTGCACAAGCACAGGGAAACATCTCTCATCAAGAAAGTTATCACCTCTCCAAATGGAGAGCCAAAAGCTCTACTAAATCACTGAAGTCATGGTGCTACACCCACAGATTCAACAGAAGGGTTCCTATTGTCACCTGTGGGATGAGTCAGATGCAGAAAGAGGAGGAAAAACATTTTTCTCCACATGTGAGAGACAACAACTACAGGCAGGCAAGCTTTCCTGGCTAACAAGATGATCACAGACTCATTTCTTTCCCCAGTTTCATTTTACCAGGTGAGTTGTAGGAGTGGAAGATACCAAAACTAACCCTTTACTTCAATACTTGTGAAAAATAAAGCTTTTCTTTTTTGTGGAAACCAAACTTCAAAGTTTTCACTTGAACACTGCAAATTTGTAAAATTTTCTAAAACTGCAAACTTTCTTCATCCTTTTTCCCCCCAAGCTTCAAAAGGTCTAACTTAAAAGCCAACATTTTTTTCTTTCCAAGTTGTCATCAATGTGCAGGAGAGCTCACAAAGGGGGAGACCATAACAACTGAGCCAAAATATGCAAGATCAATTTTTTGATGAGTTCCTGAAAAGTTTCTATTTAACTACAACAGAGAAAGGTTACCTTTTCCTTCACAATGTGGTTGAGTTCTTTCTGCAGCTCCAACACCAGTTCCTCAGAGGCTGACAGTTTCTCAGTCATCTCTGTGACCTTGTTTTGCAGCTCTGTGTTCTGCTGACAAAACAGAGATCTCCTTGATGCAGTGGGTCCTGACATGGCAGGATGGGTTCATCAGACACAGGCCTTCAGCAGGAAGCTGTGAAACAACTGGCAGCATGGCAAACACAGCACAGCTCCCAGAAGACCCTGAATTGGACAGCTCCTGGTTCCAGACAGGACAGGAGTCATTTTTTGCAGTAGCCAGAAGGGTGCCCAGATGTTATTCTACACCACCTCATGCCATTGCCACGGGCAGCGGGAAGGGACTCTCTTTCATGGAGAAAGGCTTTCTTCCAGGGAGAAAATGACAAAAGGAAAAGTGGCTGCAGGTTGGGCAGGGCTCTTCGGTGAGCATTTTGCACATAAATCACTCTCTCTTTTGTACATTTTTGTTATTAGTATTGTTGCTGTTACTGTTTGTTTTCTTATCTCATAGCTGTTTCCTGTAAATTGTTCTTAACCCACGATTTCTGCCTTTTGTGCCTCCAATTCTCCTCTAAAGCCACCCAAGGGACAGAAGATGGAGGAGAGGCAGTGAGCAGCAGTGTGGTTTGGAGAGTCTTGTGGGAGAACTAAATTGGGCAGTACCATTCCTAAACCACAACAGGACAGCACACTGTTGATACCACACGGGCTGGGGTTAGGCTCATCTCTCCAAAGGACAGGTATGGGAGTGGGTTTTGCAGAATAAGAGCTAGACAGTCCCACAGGCTCATCTCTACCCCTGCTTCACAAAACTATGGTTTCCGTCACAGACAACAAAGGCAGCAAGTCCTGTGCTAACTCCAGCTGTACTTCTACAATGAACAGAACTGGGATAATCCCAGGCATGCAGACACCATCATCTCTGCTTTTGGCATGGTCCCTGGCACAATTATAGCCTTAGCTATTGAGTATCCAGGTGTTATCAAGGGCCAAACCAGTCCCAACAAACAACATGGGGGTTTAATAATGCCACGGCAAGGGGACAAGCTCTGTATTTAATACAATAGTATGGATGTGGCTGATGATTCTTCTGCATAAAATTCCTGTCCTTCCCAGTAAAAGCAACACAAGCCATCCATATTTGTCACCACCTCTGCTTTGCCTTGTCTGAAGAAGTGAAGATGTTTCACCCAGGGCAGTTTTACTTACCTTCATCACATGGTTCAGTCTCCCTTGCAGGCTGGCCTCTTTGCCCTGGAGGAACTGTGTATCAGCCTCCAGCTTTGCTTGGTGACTGACTGCTTGCTGCAAAAGCAGCTCTTTTGCTTCTATTTCTGACTGAAAATCCCTGGGGGAAGAAAGTAACATGGCTGGGGCACCTGGAGCATGTTCTCAGATGGTCACAAGGTACAGACACCCTCCCTCACCATGCACAAAGCAAGAGATGAGAACTTGGTTGGAAGGATGCTGAAACCACAGCGGGGGAAGGCCTTCAGGGATTTTTCTGCCACTAGCACATTGACAAAACAAGTGGGAGATTTAACAGGCAGACTGGGATGGGAAGGAAAGGCTGCAGGCCCATCTTCCCAGCCCCACCAAAAAGACCCTTCCTACTTGAGCTTGCTCTGGGTGTGCTTGAGAGCGACGTACTGCTCATCCAGCTCCCTGCCAAGATGCAGGCAGCGTCTCTCTGCCTTCTCCAAGTCCAGCTTCGCCTTGTCCCTCTCCCTGGCGATCTTCCTCACCCGGATCCTGCAGACATGGAGAGCAGAGCATTAAGAGACACCTCACACATCCCAGAGAAGAGCCCTCCTTGGGGGGAGCAGCACCCTCACCAGAGGCACTGCAGTTTGTATCCATAAGAGGTGACAGCTGCATGCTGAAGCCCACTCCTGGGGACCATGAGTGTGCTGTCCAAGGCTGCAGGCAGCTCTGCCAGTCTCACCTGCTCCTCCATGCTGCTACTCCACCTCTGCAAGCACAGCACAGACTGTAATCACTTCCTCCCTCTTCTTGGAGTTCCAACAGGACTTCTGTTGTCACACCACCTGACCACCCTCCAGTCGTTCAGAGATGCCCCCCCATCTCACAGATAAGCCTAGATCACATCCACCCCAGATTTTCCCCAGCCCTTCCCCAAACCCTGCCACCCCACCATGAACCTTGGCTGCAAGCACTTCTTCCACCCCAGATGGTTGCTTGCTGAAAGGCCCTGCTGCTCACTTCACCCACCACCACCAATCAAGGCAGCACCAGAGACCTTGAGGATCTCCCCTTAGTTGTTCCAGGGCTCAGGTGGCAGTGACAAGCTGAGGATTGGCAAACCTGGTGCCTTTGCTGATGATGGAGGAGTGATGTGGGCCCACGCAGCTTGGCCAGAAGGACACACCGATTCCCTGCACGTTACCCTCTGACACTGAGGGGAAAACAGCAGAGACAAGTCAGTGGGGAAAAACTGGCAGAGAAAAACTGAAGCTTTCCATACCGAAAGGAAACTTCACAGATCAAATCAATATTGAAGAACATTTTAGAAGCAAGCCCAAGCTGCCAGGAAGGAGATGTTCTGAGCTGCCCTTAAGGCAACTACAATGAGAAGGTTTTGGTGAACACTCAGAAGCCACAGAAAAACCAACACTGAAAGCTACAGAGTTTACAGTGACAACTGCCAGATGGGGACTTTCAGCCAACGTTTTGTTTGACCTAGAGTCTAAAATTGCCTTGAGGTCAGCTTCAAAGGTAAATGAGATTCAGCCAAGCTGATCCAAAAAGCAGTAACCTGATACAGAACTGATAACTCCAAAAGCACCAATTTTGTACCGGGTTTGAAAGAAGCCTTAAGTCAAAGTCTTAAGTCAAAAGAACCTGAAACAACTCTTCTTTCTTTTTTGGAGCTGTTTTGCTCAAGATCCTGGATGGAGCTGTCCTGGCTGTCAGGGTAATCAGAGATTCACTTCCACCAGAGTTACTTCAAAAGCATTGGCAAATGCCTTGCCAGTCCTTGGAATTGAAAGCACTAAAGATAAAGAAATATTTTACATCAAACAAAGAAAATGTGAATGAAGCTTGATCCATGCACTACAAAGAGGACAATCTCTGTCACATGTGGTGTCTGGACTTGTGTCTGGATTCCCTGCAGGACACTGTAAAACATCAAACACGAATTAACTGTCCTGTGTAGGGATGAGGCAATGACTTATTGTTCCTTATTCAAAGTCAATGGAAATCACCTCATGGAGCTGCTGATCAAGGCCATCAACCAGGATCCTTTTTACAAACTCACCCCGTGGAGTGCTAAGTCTTGGCTACTTAAGAGACATTGACTTGTCGTGCAAAATGTAGTTGTATGGCTGAACAAGCCAAACTGCAACTCCTCAAAGCTCTTCCATCTCCATGCTTTTCCAGTTTAGTCAATAAATCTGTGCCTTCCCAAGAGACGAGACCAAGAGAAATTCACCAGCTGCAGGAATTTGAAGCACCCAAACTGTTTCTTAAATCCCATCTCTTCTACAGTGCAAATGGAACATAGTTTAAAAACGCTCTTTGAGAAGGACAGGGGGGTGCAGTATGCCCACATCCAAACTCTCTGCCCCTCAAAAGAACCCAGAGATCAGATCCGTGAAAACTGGATCCCAGCTGCTTGAACAACATGGACAGAACAGTGGAGAAGGAATCGGCTGAGGAAAGGCAGTGGAAAGTTTGGATCCTTCTTTGGTCTCTGCTGAGAACCCCTACATCTCAGTCCATTGCCTTGTCCCACCTCAGGTTGGCAAATCAACCCTCTCTTGACACCCCTGGGCTGGCAGAGGAGGTGACATGAGGCTGCCAGCCAGCACATTTCTCCTCCCCCACCCCGTGCAAACCACCTGGGGTGTTCCTGGGGCTGGACACTTGGCTTCCACATGGGCATGGCATGCTGGATATCCCAGGTACGGAGTTCCAGGGGAAACACACACCACACAGGGAAACCAAATGGGAGTGAAAACCCAGGTGTCGCCTCCATCCTGCATTCCAGGGTGTTCTAAAGAACACAACCAACCTGCACCCACCTTCCTATCCAGCCCCTGGATGCTTTTCCTGGGGCACATCGGGAAGAGAGCGGCCAGCAGGTCGAGGGAGGTGATCCTGCCCCTCTACTTGGCCATGGTGAGGATCACCTGGAGAGCTGTGTCCAGTTCTGGGCTCCTCAGGACAAGAGACACAAAGCTCCTGGAGCAGGTCTAGCAGAGGGTAACAAAGAGGATTAGGGGAATGGAGCACCTCAATTCTGGGGAAAGGCTGAGGGAGCTGGGGCTGTTTAGTGCAGAGAAGACTGAGAGGGGACCTCATCAATGCATGTAAATAACTCGAAGGCGGGTGTCAAGAGGATGGTACCAGAGTCCTTTCAGCGGTGCCTAGCAACGGGACAAGGAGCGATGGCCATAAACTAAAACACAAGAAGCTCCACCTGAACCTGAGAAACAATTTCTTTACACTGATGGTGGCAGAGCGCAGAACAGGCCGCCCAGGGAGGCCGTGGAGTTTCCCCTCTCTGGAGACATTCCAAACCCACCTGGAGGCGTTCCTGTGTCACCCGCTCCAGGTGAGGTGGGGCTGGATGATCCCCAGAAGGAAGGTCCCTTCCTTCCAGCCCTCACGATCCCGTCACTCCCCGGGGGCACCCCGGGCCCTCCCGCCCCGCGCACGCGCACGCGCACAACGCGCTCCCTCCCCTTCCCCTCCCCTGCGCAGGCGCAGAGAGGGCGCGGGTCGCGCGCGGGGCGGGGCGTGGTTCGGTGCGCGCGCGGGGCTTGGGGCGGCCATGGCGGGGTCGGCGGGGTCCGCAGGCGGCTCGGCCAGGAAGCGCCTCATGAAGGAGGAAGACATGACCAAGGTGGAGTTCGAGACCAGTGAGGAGGTGGACGTGACGCCCACCTTCGACACCATGGGCCTGCGCGAGGACCTCCTGCGCGGCATCTACGCCTACGGTCAGGGCGGCGGGGAGGGAGGAGGGCGAGAAGAGACAAAGGGGGAGGGGGAAGGGAAAAAGGGGAAGGGGGAAAGGGGAGTGGGGAATGGCGGGGCCGTGTCCGTGGCAGCGCCGCGGTCCGTGGCGGCACCCGGATGTGGGCCGCGCGCCTGCGCCGTGCGGGGCTGAGGCCGTGTGGGTGTCCCGGCTCCGGCCCTGACGGTGTGGCCGCCCCCGCAGGGTTCGAGAAGCCGTCGGCCATCCAGCAGCGAGCCATCAAGCAGATCATCAAGGGCAGGGACGTGATCGCCCAGTAAGTGGGGCCCTGGGGCGGCGGGAGCGGGTGCCCCGAGGGGGTTGTGGGCCCTTGGGCGGGGGGAGTGTGTGTGTGTGTGTGTCGGTCTCAGGGTTTGGGCAGTGACCTGATGGTGGTGGGGCGCTGGAACAGGTTGCCCAGAGAAGCTGTGAATGCCTCATCCCTGGAAACATTGAAGGCCAGGCTGGATGGGGCCCACAGCAACGTCGTCTAGTGTGTGGCACCACGGCAGGGTTTGGAACGAGATGATTTTTAAGATCCCTTCCAACCCAAGCCATTCTGTGATATGATGGGCAAAACGGGGTGAAACTGGCCATGCTGCACATGGACTGTGATCCTAACAGTTGTTAATGTCAAAGCTGGTTAGGTTTGGTCACTGAAAAAAAAAGGTGTGTTTTAGAGACAAAGAAGGATATGCATGCCACTGAAAAAAATCCTTTCTAGGTCGCTAGTGGGAATTATTAGCCTTCAAAATTGTATTCTCTTGTCTGTTGTTCGTTTGAAAAGAGAAAAAAAGTATATGTATGAGAGATTACAGGAAGTTAAAATGTGGTCTGATAAGGAGTAGGCATGCCATAGCTGGGGACCCTGCAATGGAGTGTTCTGTCCCTGGTATTGCAGATGTCAAAGCTGCTTGACAGCAGATCATGCTGTGATCACAACAAGCCTTTGTCAAATACACTATTGCCACTATTGAGTTCTTTGCAGTGGAGGAGCGGCAAAGAGCCGAGGGGTGGAATATGTCAAAGTTACCTGTATCCAGACATCCAGAGTATTCACCAAACATCTGTTTTTCAGGTCACAGTCAGGAACAGGGAAGACAGCAACATTCTCCATCTCTGTTCTGCAGTGCCTGGACATACAGGTAATTTCACAGCATGTGCTAAAAAATATTTTTTACTAAATCAGTAGTCTTTATCATAAAAAACGTTTTTTGTTTGGAATTAATAAATGAAGGCTTACATTGAAATCTTTTCATTATGGGCGGTGAACCTCAGACAAAATTCTGGTTCTACTCTGTAACAGTTTAACTGTTAAAACCAGTCTGGCAAAATAAGTTCAGATAAAGTCTTGTAATTATAAAGTTGGGTTTAACAGACTGTTCCACCTATTAGAGGGCTAAGTTAATCTTTCAGTAAGCAGAATTGTCTTCAGACAGTCCTGTAGCATTATCAGCCTGTCTGAACAGTTGCCACACATTGCACAGAATCAAACCCAGATTTTTGACTGACAAATGTTTGCTTTTGTTCTGGTCAGGGGTATCATGTCCATGCTTTTTAAGTATTAACTTGAATGTGTAGATGCTATTGAATAAAATGATGGTTTTCTGTGGGCTGGTATCTCTTTAAGCTTGGATTGTTATTCATTTGTCACTGCCTGGGGACATAAAAATGAAGGTTGCATGTTCTAAATGCAAAGATCAGCTTTTGCTTCATTTCTGTAAAGTGCTCATAATATCTTTCAAAGTTGACACTTTAAAAGATTGCCTTGGAATCCTTGTGCAAGGCAGGGTGTTTGTCTGAACCAAACATACAAAACTGAAGGGTTTTAAATTTGTTTCTATTTTGCAAGAAAAGTACACACTTTTTTTGGTCAGAAATTGGGTTGGAATGAAAAATAAGTTCTTAAAGAACTGCTTAAATGCTTTCTTGTCAAAAGTAACTTAAAAGAGGCTGTTGCTGTGTAAATGCTCTATTTGAAAGCCGCTCTCTAGGCATACTGACCCTTAATTCAGCTGGGACATTTCAGAGTGCTGTGGGACCCATAATCTTTTATGCTTGGCTCTATGGCCTGTGATTAACTTCCATGTCATCATTTGTTTTAATCAGGTTCGTGAGACCCAGGCATTGATCTTGGCGCCCACTCGAGAGCTGGCTGTGCAGATTCAGAAGGTAAGAGCATTTAAATCCCTGTCTGTAAAGCACTGGCAAGGCCTGGGGCCGATGCTGTGGTGTTCCCCCAGCAGAGCTCAAAGCACAGCTTCCACTGTTTCTTTCTGTTCCTGAAAGAAATAAGAAATTTTCATCTGAGCTGCTTTGCTCATCTGCATTGTATCCATTACTGCTTGCATGACCGTGTTGGTTGGCAGCCTAAGGTTGTACACAGTCCTAACTGAATTTTTAAGGACAACACTTTTAAAGCAGCTGTGATCCCTGGGGAACTGGGTTCCCAGTGTTTGAAGACCTGCTGTTGTTGAGGTTTGGATAACACACATACACAGAAAATCCCTCCAGCTCCTTGTGCTTACAGCTCTTAAAAAAACCCACATGGCTGAGGTTTGGCTGTGCAGACCTGCATCTCTTCACAAATGCAAACTTAGAAGAGCTCAGGGAATTAAACCATTGCTTTGTATCAACACAGGGGCTTCTTGCTCTGGGGGACTACATGAATGTCCAGTGTCACGCCTGCATTGGAGGGACCAACGTGGGGGAAGACATCCGAAAACTGGATTATGGGCAGCACGTTGTTGCCGGCACTCCAGGCCGTGTGTTTGGTAAGGAAACGTGGGAGGCTGCACCACCTCCAGCTTCAGAGCTGAGCTGAGCCATGGGAACCTCCTTAGCTTCTGGGTGCTTTGATTTTAAATAGCATGGAAATTACATTTATCATGACACCGCTAATGTAATATTAACGTGAAGTGGAACAAGGTAACAACTTGCTGTAGTAATACCTGGAAAAGGCTAGAGAGAAATCAGTGGGGAGGATAGTATTTTCATTTTCTCTTTTTATGTTTTGTTTTTCATTGATGAAGTGTGTCTTTATATGGTGGCATAGGAAAAAAGAAAATTTTTTTAAGGAGAAAATGCTACAATCTCAGAAAATACTTAAGTATCTTCAAGGGGATAGAAGCTGGGTGTACTTCATTGCCAAAGTTAGTCCACATATTCTGGTTGTGTACTGGTTGTTGCTCCCCCTTTGTTAAGTCAGGTACACTTGCAGCTAGTACCTTCTGGTTTCATTGCATGAAGATTTTAAAATTTACTATTAGTGGCAGTGTTGGCCTTCAGGCTCACACCTTCTGGGTCTCTGAGAAGCAGACAGCCCTGGCTTACACAGGCACCTGTCGCTGGGAGAACACAGAGCTAGTCCCCACACGTGGGAAAAAAAAAAAAAGCAGAGGAAGAGCCTGTCCCTGCTGCACCAAAATGCCCTGCCAGAGGCTGGGAGCAGTGTAGGCTCACCTGCTTTCAGAGCCCTTTCACCTTACAAAGTGAAATCTTACAGATATGATTCGTCGTCGAAGTTTAAGAACTCGTGCCATCAAAATGCTAGTGTTGGATGAAGCAGATGAAATGCTCAATAAAGGTAAAACATTTGTCTCCCTTTTACTTGCCTTCTCTTCACCTCTTTGAGATTCCAGGGTGTCCCAGCTGGCAGGCCCACTTCTAAAAGTTGCTTTTTCCAAAGTTAGACGATTATAGTTAATTGTAGGCTTGTAATGGGTTAAACTGCATAATATGCCTTGTCTGATGATACTGATTAATGCATCAGTGTTCATCTCATAGCATAGACCCAGTACTGAATCCCAGATCAAACTGTGAAAGAGGAGAATATTTGGGAGAAAGATGTGCTAAACTGTTCTGTGTGACTTGATTTGCACTGCAGGCTTTAAGGAGCAGATTTATGACGTGTACAGATACCTGCCTCCAGCTACACAGGTGGTTCTAATCAGTGCCACTTTGCCTCATGAAATTCTGGAAATGACCAACAAATTCATGACAGACCCCATTCGCATCTTGGTGAAACGGTGAGTGAGCTTCCCTGGAAAAAACAGGTATTCTTTGAGTTGGTGCAGCCCTGAGCATTTCACATTATTAACTGATTATAATATATAGAGAGTCCCTCACCATTACCTGAGTGTTTGCAGACATGCTCGTGCCTTGTTTTCCATCAGAGGCTGGCTTATCACTCTGACTTTATCCTTGTTCCAGTTTTGTGTGCTGCTGCTCGGCCTGGCTGCCCCCTTATCCTCCCCATGGATAGCAGTCTCTTCTTTCACACCTATCCAATTCCTGTGCTTCCCCAGAGGATTTTTGTAGGCCTCTTCCATCAATTTCCTGTTATATAGCCGGCCACAAAAACCTTTAGCTGACTGATCCCAGATGTTCTTGGAGGTATAGCTTACATCTGGTGGTGTCACAGGTCTGGCACTGGAACTCAGGAGGAGTCAGAGGAGTAAGTGTAGGCAGCCTGATAGGAGGAGTCTCCTTGTTGCCTGACCTCTTCTACTGCCCCATTTAGTACATTCAAGCTCCTTGAGAGTTCCTTCAGTCTCTTGTCAAGAAGCTTGAACGTAAAACAATGAGAACAGAAATCGAAGCTGTCTGTCTAGAGCAGAGCAGTTCTAGTCTCTCTTGAATGGGTCATATTCAAGGCCCTTCTTAGAGCAGAGTTCTCCAAGGACTTTCTAGAACAACTCAGACCTGTGCATGGACCCAGCAACCCACAGCACACAGGGCAGAGGTGTGATCTCCGATGGAGCACATCCTTCTACCTGCTTTGCATGTATTCACCTGCTTATGGTGGTGTTCTTCCCTACAGTGATGAATTGACCCTTGAAGGAATCAAGCAGTTTTTCGTGGCTGTGGAGAGGGAAGAATGGAAGTTTGATACCTTGTGTGACCTCTACGACACACTGACAATCACCCAGGCTGTCATCTTTTGTAACACCAAGAGAAAGGTACAGCAGCCATCAGAGGGGGGCATGTTACTTTCTGAGGGTGACTCAGACAATGCTGGGTTAGTTAAGAGGTCTGGTTGCCTCTCTATTTGGAAATAATTCAGTAAGAGCACAGATTAAACATTTGTCTTTGGGATGTGCCTAACTTAAACAACAAGGCTGATACAGCTGACAGGAATTGCCTTTTTAGAGAACTAGGTAAGAATGTGCTTATTCTAATAGCTTGTAATTCCTGAAACAAAACCACACTTTCTGAATAAATGCTCTTCCTTTCAGGGCTTGTGGAGCCCTGTATCATATAGCCAGTGCTTTCTAAGGATTATCCACTTCTGTTAGTTTAAGAATGCCTGTTGAAGTGTCTCTCAGTCCTTACCAGCAACATCTCTGCAAATACTCTCTGAACACAGTTGTTGTGTTTGGCTGTCCTGAGCAGAGAGTTCACCCTGGCTGTTTGTGTTCACAGGTCGACTGGCTCACAGAGAAGATGAGAGAAGCCAACTTCACAGTTTCATCCATGCATGGGGACATGCCACAGAAAGAGAGAGAGTCCATCATGAAAGAGTTTAGATCTGGTGCAAGGTGAGTGCCTTAAACAGTATTGCTTTACAGCACTGCTACCTCAGGGCAGGGTTTCTTTAGTGTGTGGAGACCTATAGTACCTCTCCTCTCAAAAAAATTTGTTCAGCTCAAATTAGGAAGAGCTCTGATTTCCATCTCTCTCCCTGTGGCCTTACAGGGTTGGGAGATTACCACTTTCCTAGGAGGGATGCTTGTACTTCTAGGTGTAGAATTAGTCTGTTCTGTTTTGCTGAAGACATTGGGAGTTGCTGCCATTAAAATAAGGAAAAATATTTGTGTTCTGTCCTCTGTATTTTAAATTGTTGGGAGCATTAGTCCTTCTGAAAGGTACTGTTGTTATTCCTTCTGTGTTGGCACTGCCTTCACTGAAGTTTTGTGATAGGCCATGAGACACCTTTCCATGCAGCAAAAGTGTAGACACTGCTGGTGTGCTGTGGGCAGGGACAAGCACAGAATAGCAGGGAATGCCCTGTGCTGGAGACTGAGGGTTCTCAGCTCTCACCCCCTTCTCAGTTGGGTAGAACAGTCCTAATTGTCCCTTCTCTTTCCAGCCGAGTCCTTATTTCGACAGATGTTTGGGCCAGAGGCCTGGATGTGCCCCAGGTGTCCCTGATCATTAACTACGACTTGCCCAACAACAGAGAACTCTACATACACAGGTACATTGAGCCTTTGCAGGGGGGAGTGCTGCTGGGTGACTCTTACCCAAGGTGGCTCCATTCCCTCTCTCCCTCTGCCTCCACAGAATTGGCCGGTCAGGCAGGTACGGCCGGAAAGGTGTCGCCATCAACTTTGTGAAGAACGACGACATTCGCATCCTGCGGGACATCGAGCAGTACTACTCCACCCAGATAGACGAGATGCCCATGAACGGTGAGTGCAGCCAGGCTGTTACCCTGCTGCCTCTGAAAAGAAAGGCCAGATACTTTGTTTTGCCACATGCCTCTTTCCCAAGCCCAACCCATCTTGGCTTCCCCTGGGAAGAGCCTGGGAGCAGCAGTAGGTGTGCTGTACTGCTGGGCTGTGGCTCTCAGCACACCTGGTGCATACTTTAATTCTTCCATTTTTTCTCATTTCAGTTGCTGATCTTATCTGAAGGTCCGTGCTCAACAGGAAGCTGTACCATTCGGTACCCTCCATAATTCTGTTTTGGACCCACATCCTTTTACCATATTCCTGGTCATATGTTCTTGAGTTGAGCTGCACTTAGGAACTTGTGTAAATATTGTCTTTACTCCCACCCATGTTTTTCAATTAAAATGAAATTTTACCATAACCTATGCTTAATTACTTTAACCCAGAACAGTAACAGGCGGGGAGTTTTCAGATACTGCCATACTTGGCTGGCACAATCAGAAAACACATTGGACACTCCACGTATCTTGGTTCATAAAATACGGGGCTTCCTGTGTTCCACCCTTTAGTTATTGTGCCAGGCTCTCTGAGGTACTTTTTAGTTTCCGTAACTCTTAAGGATCAGCCACCTACTTGAAAAATCTGTGGTCTGGCCTTAGCCTGCTCTAGGAGAACTGAGTTATAAGATAGCCAGAAATTTCCTGCTGTTTATGTCTTTCTGGAGCCAGAAATCACTGCACTGGTTGCTCCAGATTAGGGTTTCCCCTCCCAAGGAACTTGGGCAGGTACTTCCTGAAGTGACAGAACACATATCCAGTGTTGTTGCCTTCTCCACCTCTTTTGGCTGCTGTAGCTTGTTACATCTTCCCAGTCATCTCTCCTCATCTGTCTCCCTATGGCATTATGCTGTACTTTGCTAGCTGTAGTATCTTCCACGTAGCTTTCCTTCCTTGCTCTGCTGTATCCCTTTTCTGAGGCAGGAGTTGGCCAGAGCTATACTGCAGGCATGGGGTAAGTTACCATGTTCTGCTCTATGCTTTTGCTGTTAAATTGGTCTTTTTGCTTGCTCAGTGAGGACAGGGGCAGCAAGGCTAAATACACCACAGAATTGGAACAGCTCTCAGAACTCCTTTCCTGAGTAGTAGCAGAGTAGCCTGGGATGGAGAAAACAAGCATCTATCATCTCCTTTATGCCCCCATGTGTTCTGCTAAGGAAGGTTCTTAGTTCCCTTGTACCCACTCTGTGCACAGTCCTGATGCTTCTAATAGTACACAGGCAAAACCTGAGAAATACTAATCTTATTTTACTAAGAATACTAATTGTAAGGGGTTGCCCAATGGAGGTGAAGCCACTCCAGCTTCATGCCCCCATGTGCAACCAGCAGCAGGGCTGAGCCAGCATTCCCACTGGGCACACGCAGCACGTGCTCATGCCATTCATACAGGTCAAGGTTCAGCACTGGCACAACAGCACCAACACCGACATCCTGCTCCTCTCCAGCTGATCAGAACAAAGGTCTGTCAGTGGGAAATACATACACAGGCCCTGGATCCCTCCAGTTACTGGGCAAAGAGGCTCAGTTCATCCAGCCTCTGGATCACTAGTCAGCTCCTGTGATTGGCACGTGGACATGGCCCAAAGCTGTGCTTCAGTTGCTGGTTCAGCCCACCCTTGCACACACCCCCTGTGAACACCCTTCAGCAGCTGGTCTCCACACACAAGTCTATACCATAATTGGTCCTTGGAGCCTCTTTTGCATCCCACAAAGGGAGGCCCACAAATACAAATGGATCCCAGCTAAACCCCAGACCCTCTAAGTTGTTAGCCCAGACCTCCTCGTCCTTGGGTTGCCTCAGGAAAAAACAAATGTGTATCCAGCCTAGATTTAGAATTGCTTCAATACCTGACTCCCAGGCCCCTTGCGCTACTTGGTGGCTAAATCCAGCTTGCTATTCACAGAGCAACACCCCACCTCCTCACTCTTCATTGCTGGCACTTAGACCTCTGTGCACATAAGCACATAGAATGGAGTCCCTTCTGCCAGAAGGTAAGAAATGGAGTTAACAGACAAGAACACACACCAGCAACCTGTTGCCACATGACCAGCCCCTTTTATGCCCTAAATCAGTTTCCCAGACTTGCTCAAAAGTCATCTTGACCCCCTCCTTTTCCCATCTTTGGTCCCTCCCACAAAAACCGAGGGGGTTTTGAATTCATTCTGCAACTTGTTAGCACAGTGTTCATGAAGTCTCCCCCCACATACCCTGTTTCAGTTCTCTACTAGAAGGAAAAAGTGCAGCTAAAGCCTTCCAGCTTATTGTCCATATTCTGGAAAGTTCTTTTGCCATGAGACTGCAGGGCAGAGCACAGCCTCAGATCTGAAGAGCACCTTCCTGGAGAACACAAGCAGCAAGGGCAAGAACGGCCTCTCCAAGCCCCCTGTGTGACTCAATCATTTGACTAAGACATTAATCACCAAAGCATTGGCTTGTTTGAATAACAGTATTTAATCTGTACAGTTTGAAAGAAAGTATCATAAAATGCGACATTCCTACCTCATCTTCAGCATCTTTCACCTGGAGCTGAGCCCTCATCTCCAGAGGGCAGGTAACCACCACTCCCCAGCAGTTCTTTGCAGTGCAAAAGTCACAGTGCAATTGCTTTAGTCCTAAACAGATGATTTCCCTCACTCGAGAGAGAGGAGACTGATGAAGCTCAAATGTTGATGAAAATTGTTACCATTCAGGAATGCAAAAAATCCCAGCTATTGCACAGAGCCATTTCCAGCTGAAACTACAGCAGTTAATTATTTAGCTGCCTTTACACTCCACACAGTTGATACTGATTTAGCCAAGAATGAAAATAAAGCCAGTAACAAGATTTCAGTGATACAGTTGTTGGAGGGCAGAGTCTGACAAGCAACTCCTCAAGTCAAGCGTGCTTTAGAATAGCAGGAGGTTTCCTACGCAGGGAGGGGGTATGATCTAGACAGATGTCATCTTCCAGAGACAAGCATGTGAGAAACATCAGCTTCAATAGAAAGCTATGAAGTACAATAGACAATTTGTTCATATAATTGTCAGGATAAGTATTTGACATAGTTTATGTAGTAGAATACATACTTGAACATCTTTTAAAAATAAGCACAGATTTCATTTCATATATACACAACTGATTTTAATCATGTACTGAAAATAAATTACAGGAAATAACTTTAAAATGCAACAGAAGACAAGAGTTTCACAACAAACATTCCCACTGATTTTCCCAAGGGGGTGAGAGATTGCAGTGCTCAAGGCAGGTAAATATCACAAATATATCAAAAAACTTCAAATTGTTGATGCATTCACACATTTACATGAGCCACAAACATTCCTTTACAGGAACTGCACTTAGCTACCACAGAACCAGGTTTTGCCATAAACTACAAAACTTTGATACAAAATTGTATTTATATATTTATATTTCATATACATGCCCTATCTGTGATTTCTTAAAAAATAAAAACTAAACACACTGTACAGACAATCCTAACTCATTGCTTGGTAGCTGTAGGCAACATTTTTGGATGGAATTTCTCCCCCAGTAGAATTAATGGCAATATTATATACATGAAGGCTAAACTGCAGAAAAAGACAGCTCAGTTCCAATATGCACCTCCCTCGGGACCAGGTCTGCGAGTTCAAGGCAAGACATGCTCTGCTCTGACCCACTGCCTCCCTTACACACCAATCCTGCCATCAGCAGCGTGAGGAATCAACACATGCATCTGTGTAACACTGGTATAAAAGGCAATAAAGCAAGATATGTATTGTAATGTAGTGGGTGCTCTAATGGCTCCACCGACTGGATACACAGAAACACTTGCAGAGGTGGCGAGGGGATGGTGCAGAGCTGGGTACATTTGGTGAGAGCACACCTTGTGTGGGTCTGATCACGACACTTCCCTGAAATCAGCTCCTGCAGAGGACAGATTCCCCCTGTAAGCCAGAGACTGTGTAGACTCAAAACACTGGGGGAAGATCCCTTCTTCCTCACCCCCAAACACACACATACACAGTTCACCGGGCCTATATGTAAAACTGACACCCTCCCTCCCACCCCCGGCGGCCTCCACGGCACCAGTTTGTCTGAGAAGCTGAGCACTGACAAACTTACTCTTCCCTGGTGATGGCAGCAATCTGTGAAGCCAATCACACTAAACTACTTCTACAGTTGATTGTAAACTTTGGTTTATTTTTATTTATTTTTTATTATTGAGTTCTCATGGTACAGCAAGCATGTCTAGGATGAGAGGGTAGAGTTGAAGAGGAGACGAACTGTCAGTCTGTCTTTAGTCTGGCATGGTGAGCCACCTGCTCGGTCAGGCCTGCTTTGATAGAGTTTTTTACAGACTGTCTCATATGATCCTCCATCAAATTATCACTCATGGGCTTCAACACCTGTGGAATGAGAAATGTGCAAAAGAAACAAGAAAATGAGGTAACCAAGGAAAAGAAAATATAAAACCATATAAAGAGATGAGACTTGAAATAATGAAAAAACTTAGAATGATGAAGTCTGACACAAAGTGGCATGAACTGAAAGAGAAATGAGTTTTGCTGCTAGAGTAATGAGGTTAAAGCAGTCACATGCTATTGACACAAGTGATACCCCTCCTACATAGCAGTATTTCACTGAATTCAAACCACTTTACAGTTCCTAGAAGATGGATGTGCAATTCCATACCCCATTTGCAGCATCAGTCTGGTATGGTTACAGCATTTATGCAGACCGGCCCAGACGGTCCAGCTTATTGTCCTATATGTGTAAGTGTGAACACTTCAGATACAGAAAGAAAGTTAAAAATACTGGCTAGTTTTTCTTCTTGTTATTGTTGGATGAGAGTCGCTGTCGCGGCACTGATGTAAGAGCACGACGAATCGTTCGGCGTCTAAGGACTTCAAAGAGTTTGGAAAACACCTAAAACACGAATTCAGCTGTTAGGAAAAACGGCTCTTAAAACACAGCAGAAAGTCAATCAAGTTCAGAAAAAAAACCTGATTGCCAGTAACTGCTCACCTTCCTGGGATTCCTCTGAAGCAAGGAGGGAAAAGAAAAGTAGAGATTCAGATAAATCAATAACAAGAACATGGTATCTAATCAGAGCAACTTAGGCAGGACCTGCAGTGTTTTACATATTGTTGGTGATGTGCAGCTGTAACAGCAACACCAGGTGAGCTCTTTTGGAGATCACCTTCCTCCAGATCACAAATAGCAAGCTCCTGTCAGCATAAGCCAAGTCTTCCCCCTTCCAGGGAAGGTAACAGTCAAATCAAGCCTTATGTGCTCTGGGTAACCTGCAGCAGCAGCAGCACTCAGCAAGTATTACACATAAAACTGACACCTTCCACTTTTCTTGAAGTGCTCTTCAGCCCCAAGCTCCAAAGCAAGGAGCTACAGCAGTACTGGAGAGCCTCAAATTTAATCACTACTTAGGGGTGTCACTCAAGGTTAAGTACCCTGATGCTCAGTTCCCTCCCACTATTAAAGATACACTTTTTCTGCTGCAGTGTAACTCACAACTTTACTGGGAACCCCACTGGGTTGCTCAGACAGGTCTAGCATAGCACTGCCTAGGATGAACCTTGAACATGGGAATTTTTCAGCTGTAGAAGCATCTGTACAGAAGGCTCCAGTTAGTTATTTGCTCATGCCTCAGAGGACACACTCAAATGTCATCCCAGATAAGCTCAGTGAGGCCTTTATTTCTAGTAACAGCACCAAAGTGTTTCCCTTCTACTGGCACTGGACACAGCTAGTCAAAATGCTCCAAAAACTACTTACAAGAGTTGGTCAGGAATTCTCTACATTGGCCTTAGTGGCACAGCTGTGTCAAATGAATTCAGGCAGTAAAACCTCAGTGCAGAAAGTTTTCTGCTCCAGCTCTGGTGCTATTAGACTGACGTCTTTTCTTTCAGGACTTTGTCTGTTAAGCATTGCTTGCAATCAGCAGTTGCACCCACTAAAGTTGTCACAGACAACACAAATCTTCCTGAAGGAAGAAACCTGCTGTAGCCCCCTTGCGGCAGCTGCTGTGAGTCGTCACCCAGCCACTTCTCTCCAAGGACTAGCCAGCCCTTCAGCATCACATCAGGTGAGGAGGGCAGTGTCTTGCCTTTCCCATTTCTTGCACCATCTGAGATATTTTATCCACCACATCTATAGTTTATCTATACCTTTAAAAACAGAATTCCTTGCTCTGAAAAAGTAACAAAAAAAGAGTCCCTCCACTCTACCATCCAAGGACCTACTAAGGCCTTTAAGTGACAATTCTTTTATAAGATCCTAACCTTGTTTAACATTTTGTGTGCGGCATCTCCTCCTGAACAGAGCAGTCACACTTCTGAGCAGAATTCCCTTTTGGCAGCACTAGCATTCTCCATTAGGCCTAGACCAGCTTTTTACTCACAGCACTAAACAGAAACTGTTTGGTATGTCTGCTCAAGAAAGGAAGATTTTGCAATAAAAACAGATACCAACCTGTTCCCATATAGCTTCAGCAATCTGATCGATGGCTGTTCCAACTTCTCTGAATTCCCCAGAGTACTTAACGTATGCCCACGTACAAAACGATATAAGAGCCATCCCCAGCACGAGATTACACAGGGTAGCTATGGAGTTCATACCGAGGAACCCAGTCAGTCCTGAGATTATATACATGGCAAACATGACTGCAAATAGAGTGGCAGGGGTACGAGCAGCATAAAAGATGTTTTTGCCATCGTTGTGCTTCACAAAGTTTGCATAGATCTCATCGATTTCCACTTCAAGCTGTTCCTGGTAGCGCCGACAGAACTCCTCCCCTCCCATCTTCTTCACGGAGCGGAACTGCCTGATAGCAGTCTCTCTGAAATCCTGGTGCTTCCGCTCGAGGTCCGATGGGGCAATGTAAGGCTTATCTCCCCCACAAATCTGTTGGAGTAATCAGAGATCAGAGAATCACACCCTCGGTATCTTCCGCTGTACAGAAAGCAAAGCTCCCCTTCTCTCTGCCCTTCTCCCAGGCCAGAGACTGCCTCCAGCAGCTCTCTTGGCTCTGTAAGCTCATGGCCTGTCTAGTGAAGCAGCTAGAGGTACTTTGCATCCTAGCACAGCAGGAACCTTACCTGTCCAACCACACATAGAGCTATAGCACGTGACTGAACTCATACTGTCACTGTTCCAAGCCCAGAAGGATAGGACAATGGGCACATGCACATTCCCACTATGAAAAAGTGAAATAAAGGAACACCAAGGGGCAGAGAAAACTTGACTTGAGGAAGGTTTAGGACTACTCTGAAGGCCACAAGCCATCTTTTTACTCCTGGTCACCCACCTCAGTGAGAGAGTCAGAGCAGAACTTGGACAGACAGGTAGATTCTGCCCACTCAACAAGTGTATTCCTGTTTATTGCTACCACTAGTAGGCTTCATGGAACTTAGCAGAGGATACAAATTAACATGAATTAGCTGCTGCCATCACTAGCCTATTCTTCCCTAGGTTGTCCTCTCTGCTTGATTCTGATCAACTTGTGCGAGTACATCCCTGTTTAGGAGACAAGACCAGGGACTCAAATGGATACTGTGATGTGGACACCACCATCTTCCTCTCCCTGAATCAGCACAGCTATGAAAATGGTTAGACTCCAAGGACTTATACTCTGTTTACCCAAGCCATCGGACACACACATATGGCAGATCAGCTCCAGCTCCTCCAGACCCTCACAGTTAAGACTGTGTCTAAGAACTGGTAATTCTTTCCACATAATGTCAAACGACAGCCTTCCCTTTCCTGCCTCAAAGTACTGCTTGACATCTCGTGTCCTGAGTGCAGCAACAACTTTAACTTCCTCCTGCTGCCATCCTTTCAGCAGTATACACAAGATCAGTTTCTCAGAGTACAGCATCCACTTTCTACCTCGTTAGATGCATGGCTTCACTGACAAGCTCCTTCAAGGTGAACATCACTGTCGAGACCCTGACACCTCCACTCTGCCCTTTGCTCAAGTTTAACAAGCACTTCTCTGATTTTTCCCATACTGAAGTCCTCTACATCCAGGAAAATTCTCTGGAAAATGGCCACTAGTCTCATTCTTCAAAAGAGTCTTTTCACATTGCCCAGAGTGTGTTAAACACCACAAGCTGCTGAGGGGTCAAGAGGGCACCACACAAATAACTGTCACTGTTTCCTTACACCGTGTGACTGCACCTGTTGTTCCTTACATTTCAGGCCATTAGGGGGACAGTATTTTAGTTATGCACACTCAGCAAAGGAGGGCTTTGGTTCATGAGGACAACTCAGAAGCTACAATAAGAACTATCTTTACATAATCAAGTCTTAAATCCAAAGAGTTCCTGCTTCTGTTCTTAAAAATACAAGTTTCAGAGCTGTGTCACGTTAAGAACATCATATGAGACATCTGGATGAAAAATGATTCCAGGTATTTGTGCATATCTCTATGGTGGTATAAAAATATACAGTACTGGGAACATTACTATGGAAACAAAGTCTGTTTAAAGGAACATCTGTTCCTGTTTGTTCCCTGCTCCAAGTAAGAAACCTTACAACTACAGTATCTCAACAACCATTGAGATTCAAGGCAGGAAGGCAGACTTGACATTTATTATAAACAACACAATTACTATATCAAGACACTTTCCAAAATGGAAACAAAGGAGTCTCTCTAAACCAGAAGAATGTTCTCAAAACTGCCTGCTAACAACTGGAATTGGCTTGTCTGCCAGTAGCATTAGGTCTTACTCTAATTTCAAAATGGAAACCTACTTGGGTAATTAAGGCCAGAATTAACCTAGTTAATGGGGAGCTATGTTTGTAGCACGTTATCACATCTACTGTTTTTTTTCTGGTTGTAGTTTCACAATAAGCACAGTCCTGTTAACCTTCACGAGATACGTAATTGTTTTCAGAATTTCCTATGATAAAACCTTGCATAATGCTATACTGAAGCATGAAATCCATCCAGTCATTCAGCTTAGAATATTACAGTCACCATCTTCAAGAGCAGAAACAAGTAGGAAATTATGTTTACATGTTTTTCAAACTAATTCTTGTATTTCAAGGGTTTTTTTACAACTCCAGAATCATATTAATCCTTGCGTTTTACAGCTAATGAACGACCACAGTTCAGAAGCGTGAGACTACAGAAGTACAATTCTACCATTGTGCAACCCTGGCCCAACAAATATCTCCTCACCTGCTTGCCCACTGCATGCCACAGGATTTTAAGATGCCTGTCAAGAGCTGTAGAGGCAACTAACAGGTGGTATTTCGGAAATACACCCATTCCCACACCCCCCCAGCCTGAGAGATCGCACTGAGAGCAGAGTGCAGAAAACACACGAGCTCTGAGCTTCTCTCCTCAATTAACGTGCTCACAACCAGGGTGCAACATGAAAACCGAAGGCCTGTATTTGCATGTAGGTGTTTAGAAAAGGTTGTGTCCCCATACCTGCTCCATGCCTTTACTGTACAAGTCTTTCGCTCCTGCCACAGCAGCAAGATTGTTCGCCTCAGCCGTCGCCTGGAAAACATCGAGCACTGTGTCATCACACCATGGCCAGGCAGTTACAATGTCAACATACCCCTGCCCAACCTCCTCATCAGAGCTTCTGATGACCAGGAAAAGGCCACACTAAAATAAGTGGCAATATACATCAAAACATATTACTGCCTAGGAGGATGTTTTCTTCAGCTTTCTAGTACACCTGCAAACCAACCCCAATTTGCTTGTACAGGTTTTTCATTATGAACAGTCTCTTCTGAATGCTCTATTGTTAATAAGCACATAAGGGTCACATGTTAACCTGTGAGGAAAGAAGGAAGGTGGTATTATTTCTGCATTATATAGGTACGGTTCTGGTGTCAACTGTAAATGTCAATTTTGTTAGAATTTCAGGCTTATTTTCAACCTGTGCCATGTCAGGAACAATTACTGCAGTTAATGCTGCAAGATGTTATCCTCTGTATGTTCCAGATACATTTATGGCATGATAAGTACAGAAAATAATAGTAGCCCTTGTTTCATTGTGATAAGTTTTCTGAACTCCCCAAAAAGTCTAAAGATTTTGTTCCTTGAAGGACAAGAAAACACCCAGAACAGTCAGGTCTTAGTGAAGTGACACAGGAAGCTTAAAAAAACCCCAACAACCCCAGTCTTACAAACACAAAATGGTTAAAACTGACCATAAAACCCACTCTTTGGTGAAAGCTCTTCATCCCAAACAATTCAAGGGTTCAAAACAGAGCTTTATACAATCATTTTGTTTTCAGATTGCTTTAAAGATGATTACATCCTCTTTGGATCAACTCAGAAAAGGAGCCTCAGTGCAGTTATCCAATCTAACAAACCCAACACAGAGTGGTGCAACACTGAGACAGTGGCCATAGCTACATTACTATAAAGCTTTCTCCACTTCATCTGCTGCATCTGATGCTAAATACAGTGTGAAAGATACCAAAAACAGCAAGTTACAGGAAACTTGGGCTTAGAAACCAAAGCAGCTAAAAACCCCAGCCAACCAGACAGACCCCTGCTCCATTTGCCTGACAAAACAGAGGGAAGACACAAATGTGTACTCAAGCATTACAGTTCAGATGGCTCTCAAAGAACTTCAACAACTACAGCTGTGTGTGGGAGCTTCGGACCTGCAGCAGTCATGAACTTCAGCTGCAAAGAACTTACAAAGTACACATCACCTAATCAGATTATTTGAAAGAAAAATAAAATACCTGTAGCATAGATTTCGGATGAGGTAGCTCCTCCCCTTGATAGATTTTAATGTAAGCCTGATAGGGACAAAAAAAAAAAAAAAGGTTTCTTTTTCTAAACATTTATGGTTAAGGAGAATGAGAAATGAGGGATGATACAGAGCTTAGATTATTTCTTTGTAATAATGCTAAATATAAATTATGTAAATTTCTTAGTAAGTCTAGCTTTCCTGCGCACAAGACTGGTTCCCAGCAGGGTACCAGAGAAACCTGAGGAGACACAGCCACTGTCTCAAGAAGTGACAGGCTTGACAGCAGGTTTCTGCTTCCTCAAATACATAAGAAGGTCTTTGCTAAGCAGGGAATCTTCATCCATAACAAAAGAGTGGAGATGACTATCTCACACAGCCTTTCTGGCAAGAGCTCTGCCCAGTCCTGGGAGAACCAATACTTGTATTTCCCCATATGCCTTGCTCTATTGAAGTGTGGGAGGCAAAAAAGCAGATCAAAGTACTTAATGCAGACAGAGCTGAGCTACCAAAATACTTCCAGAAGCTAAGCAGGCAGCCTACCCCTGTGCTGCACCCTACCCATCCTCAGATGTCCTTTCTTTTCCCAGGGTTTCAGAGGGCTGGAATGTCTACTCCAGCCCACAAGGTGGCCCATGGCACAGCTTTTGGGGACAGGTAAGTGGAGCACAGCAGGCAGCAGTGGCCATTTCAGTGCTCTGGACAAGCTGTGCAAGTTACACCAACAAGGTCACTCAGCCCCTCAGAGGTTGGGCCATTACTCTTCCTCATGCTACTATCATTTTACCCCCTGGCTTGTCTAACAGCCTCTGGCCTGAGGATCTTCTGCTATAAAGGAGGAGAGAACAAGGTTATCAGGGTCCCTATGTACTCAGTGCTCGAGGTTGTAGAACAACCTACAAAAACATATAGAGTTATACAGGACTCCATTCCCTTGACACCCTCCTTGCTTCTGTAGCTATCTCCTCCAAGTAAAAGCCCTACAGTCTCCAACTCAGGCTTCACAATCTCAGCTTCAGATGCACAGTCCCAAGGGAGTAGCCCTCTTTAGTTACATAAGCATGGCATTTCTGCAGCACACCACAGGACTGCTCCCAGACTGCATACAGGATGTGAATCAGGCAGCTTTTCAATAGAGGTTTTACACTCAGTTTTTAGGATGCATCCTTTCTAAACTGCTGCTGAATGAGCACTCCCTGCACCATAATGATCAGGTCCTACTAGAGAAGAAACTGGAGCAAAAAGCAGCATGCAGCCACGTAAACAGAGAGACTGAAACTCTGAGCTCCAGTGTTGATTTTATGCTTGTCAGAACAGCCACCATTTCTACATCCCATATCATGCCTTTCCTTTAAAAAAGTTGCTTCATTTAACAAGTGAAGTTAAAAGAGCTCTGGCCTCAGATTTCTTCCTTGTATAGCTCATTTCTTAGCATCAGCTTAACTGTTTTACCTTGAACACACATGCTCAAAAGCAGCAAAGCAAAATTCATGTCTTCAGGAGACAGTGGCACTCATTCTTACCAAGCCAAGTGTCTAAGTTATTCCAATTCAAAAAAGGCCACACCCCCCAAACTAATTCCTGGTGATGTACGGATTACATTATCACATTTCTGCTGGTGTCACCATGATACAAAAAAAGCTCAAGACTAACAGCTGTAAGTATCACACACAAATATTTCAGAGTAGGGCTGCTACACATGCAAGTGTCTATAAAGCACCTTTTTTGCACGTTAAAAATCCAGAGGGGAGTATCTGAAATTATCACTGCGTACCCAGCAGTTTAGGAGCTGGTTTTCTATCTGTAAAGCTACATCAGACCTACTCTAATATATTTAAAAAAAGCAAGCAAGCGACATATCCAGACAAACTACGATTTCAAAGTAGCAAAAAGTATCTAATAAAGCTTGAAGTACTTCAGCCTATTTACAAAGAGAGAAGAAAAAGAAACACCAACCCAGAATTCTGCCAATAGTAGCTTCCTAAAAGCTATTCTGTTAGGAAGTAGTGTGCCAGTTCTGGAAATTCAGAATAATGAAATGAAAATAAAAGTGAGCTGATCAGCAAGTGTCAGCCTAGATATCGTATCTTCTCTGGGAACAACATGGCCTAAAATTAGAATACTGTCTTTTAAGCTATTAACAGAAATAATTAGTATGAGTTTGCTTACCTTGAAGTATTCTACAAGATCTCTACAGGTGACCTTGGATCCACTAATCTCTTTTTCTACCAAGTTTTCAGGGGCAAGCAGTAATGGTACCAGATTCCGTAGTTCATTCTTAAATTCCTCATCTATATCTAGTAAAATTCAATCAATTTCAGGAAAAGAGTGGTTAGTTTTCAATCTTATATTTCCTAAAGGAACCCGATAACCCATGATCCTTCAAAACCATAGCATCACAACCCTCAGTTGCATTTTTAAGGTATTTAAAGGCTTAAATACATAGTATAGCTTTAGTAAGTTCACCTGCTCTTAATCTACCAATCTTAACTTCAGATAGAGAACAAGCTTCCACTGTCCTTGTAATATTTACAGTGCATTTCCCCAATTATGCCAACATCTTGTACAATAACCCCTCAGCACAGCAGTGATTGGCACTCCACCATCACAACTCCTTTCATAGCCTTTACCTTTCTGATACATTCCGTATGTTCTAAACATTCTCTCTGCATCAGCTGGAAGAATCCTGACTGCCTCTCCTGCAGTTGCAGAATCCTACAGCTTTTATTTTAGTCATTCTAGAGCCCACCTATGGTTCAGCAAGTTCTTAGAGAAAAGCCTTTCAGGAAAGTAAAATCTTTAATTTTCCAAATTCTCCCCCTGGAGCCCTTAGTTATCTTTGGAATCTTTATTTAATGACCTTGAAATATGTCTCAAATTATCAGATTACAATCAACAGCTGGACACAAAGATATCCATTCCCTCTGCCTGCTTAACTGCTTGATCTTTAAACCACTAAAAGGAACACACAGTGCATATTTCTAGGGTCTGCAGTTTCACCTTTTAGCCTTATATTTTTCCAAGCAGGCATTTCAATAGCCAACCATTGCAGTGCTTAACTTCCATCAGAAAAGAAAACAAACTCAGTGATCTGAATCAAGAAACAAAATGAAAAGCTTCCTACCATTCAATCTCCCATCAAAATTTGGATTTGTTGCAACTTTAAGACCAGGGTGGGGTAACAGGAAACACCCAAGATTACTGAAACAGGAGTGAATATGCTTCCTTACATTCTGCAGCTCTTCGTGTTGGTTTTGCTTTACCTGAAGGGAAACAAAAAGGCAGTAAGAACTGCTAGCAGTTTTACAGTACTGCAATTAAGACTCAATATCATCTTAAAAGTAGTTAAGAGCATAAAAGTGTAAGTTTTTATTCCTGAACCTAATAACGTCAGCTTTGCACACAAATGGAAACATCACAAGTGCATTTTATGAGCACAATGAGCCAGCTCATCGTGCATCATTACCTTGACAGCAAGTTCAGACTAGGACTACTGGAGACAACTCACCTGCAATCTTTTCTCTAGGAATTTTTTTCCTCCTTCCAAGCCATATGCATGTTCATAAGGATAACTCCAATCTCTAATTAAGAACATTAATGTCTGTAACAGGAAGAACAACAGCAGTGAATGGCTTGCATCGTTTCTAAGGTCAAAAACTCTATCACACATGTAATTATTTTGTGTACTTGGCTGCTCTAAACATATTGTACATTTACATGCAAGTATATTATATAAATAAGTGATTTTGTGTATTTGACTGCTCTAAATGAAGTAGCCTTGGAGTTCTGTGGTGCCAGCTTCTGCTTGTTAAAAAAACCACCAACCAAACAAGAAACCCACAAATTCAGTCCCAACTGTCTCAAAAAGATAGCTTCCCTGTTTCACAGGTTTGCCTTCTGCTATTCTGCAGGGATTGCACTGTACTCTCTCCCAGCAGCTGAAGACAGAAAACAAACCTTCACATCACTCTCATATCCCACAAGAGGCTTTACAAAGAACACACCTTGTCTGGGACAATCACAAGAGCATCACACCTGACAGACACAAGAGTCCTAAAATTCACCACTAACAGTAATCAACTCATACCCTTATAGGTTAAGGAGGACACTTCAGGACGGAAGAGATCTCAGTCACTGGCTCCACAAAGCAGCCTCAAACCTGTCTCTGGCCTTGCAAACAATCACTTTTGAGACTTTTAACACTGAAGCCAATAATGAATGCTTCAAGCAAATGACATGCACAACATGGCTTTCCTCAATGCCAGTTCCTAGAGGTCACGAGACCTTTTTTTCAGAGCCACGTGGCACCAGCAAAGACCAATCACACCTCAGAGTAATCAGTAAGAAGGTAGCATAAAATTTTTCTCCTTAACACCTGCACATCCTTTGATTCCTTTTACACCTTATAACTCAAGCACAAAGCTATGTTCATGCAAAATCTGATCCTCTTCAGCATTTTTCCATTGTGTTTTTGCCAAACAATGTGGCAACAGTGAAGGAAAATCAGTTTTGGAGAGAACAGGCTAGCTTCAGCCCAACTAATTTATCTCCATAAATTATCCTGAGCTCATTTTCCACACATCCAGCTGCTTAAGATCCATTTAACATAGAGTTACCTGAAACGGCTTTTGGTAAATTTCTTCCATAGCTAGTCTTCCATATTCTGTAAACAACTGAAAGAAAGAAGAGTGTAAGGGTGTCACATATAAAACACATTTTCCTATCATAAAATATTATGTCACTAGAAAATAAAGCATTCAGTCTAAAATCCTATTATAGACTGACAATGGCTAATAAACCTCAATAATGAGTATATCAATCCTCAGTAAAATTCAGGTAGGATACATGATTTCCACTGGCTTCACAGTGCCATTCCATAACTGTCAATACACTGCAGCTCTAAGTGGGTGGCTTGTGGGCTATATTCAGAGGAAAGCTGGTTGCATCTTTCAGCAAGCCAGTTTCCAACACTTGTTTCCTAGGGCAAGGAGGTAAGCTTGTCTAACATTTGCCCCTTACTTCCCACAAAACATTTATTCCTGGAAATCCCAAGGAACTTGGCTAGAGCCAATGTATCAGACATTTAAATACAAGCCAAGTTCAGCAGCTTCTCAGATCTCTGCTTGAGCCCATGACCTTAACTGATAATTGTTCCTTCCCTCCAGTATAAAGGCAAGTGTCAGCTGTCTTCCTCTCACTACTTTCACCATCTTTAATACCAGCAGCAGTAGCATTCTTCACTGGACTGAGCAGGCCAAACAACCCACAAGAACATGAATTATGGACTGTGCTGGCTGTTTCAGCAGAGTTGATCCATGCCAGCCTCCTTGGGGGTCAAGATGAAGGAAGCATACCAGAATTCTCTAGTACCAGGCAGCTGTTGTTCTGCTTTAAAACTAACTCCTGGAACATCTCAGATAAGTTTCACAGCTCAAGGGATGGTTCCCCCTGTGTTGATCATAAAAGCATCTGAGAATTTAAAAGACTGGTTTAACACAAATCAAATTCCAAGCCCTTGTCCACCCTGAGCAAAAGCAGCTGTAAAGTGGTCAAGTGCCCATATGAGACTGGCTTCCTTGACCCCAACTCCTTACCTCATTCACTTCCCTGCTACATGAAAAAGGCAGTGGAAGACTAACAGTAATTCAGTATTGTATAAATTGCTGTTACAACAGAAACTCAGAATTTCCTTCCCTCAGACCACGATTCCTAGCACAACTTAAAATGCATGGGTGTCCCCTACCCACTGCTTATGTTTATCATCCTTCTCTTCTCTTCCTTCCCTCACATCTCACCCTCCAGTAAAGGGACTGCTCTGTTCAGATTCCACTGAGGCTGTTAAAGGACCAAAGTCACAAGGAAAGCCTGGCTTTCAAATAATTATCTACGGATTTTTTTGTTTGCAGTGCTTGGTTGGGTTTTTTAGGGCTGTGAGGGGTGTTGGCCCAGTGATACAACAGTGTTAACTGAGTACAGCACCACAAGATTATGTTTAGCTAGTGCTCTTCTTCTTCCAGCACTGGCAGCCAGTCCTTTGTAGCACTGAAGACACACAGAAGAGTTTTAAGCTGTGACAAGGTCATGGTCTTGGCATTTGTTAATACACAAGCTAGTCTTTAAAGCTACGGGTTTTAAGTTAAGAAGATAAGATTCTTGCACCACTCACATGAAGCCAGACCTTTGACCACAATGTCCCACTAGAGGATAAAAAGCACATGTAAAGAAAACAGCTCTTTCCTGCTTTTATTTCTTAGTGGAAATAAAACTGCAGAAATTTCTCAGCTGAAAAACTAGAGATGGCTTCTGGGTAGAAGACACTCTTTCTGCCCTGACCCAAGTTCCCACATTTCTTTAGAAACTGGTTACAAAATACCATCAGTTTTCCTATTTTAGGGAAAAGGGGGAAACACTGGAATTTTGTCATTAAGCACTTCCATAAATCATTTTCCTTTCTCATTCCTTCAGGAATTTCAGAACTTGCAATACAGGGAACAAACTTTAAAAGAATTACCCAGATTAGAAGCCTGTACTATTTTACTTCTGTGTTGGCCCCACAGAAGCATCAAAGCATCACAAAGTTGATGCAAACACTGTTTTTACAGACAGTACTACTTTTGGCTTCAGTATTTTATATGAAGCAGCAAGAGCTCCCAAGTCAGTCACATGAGTAGTAACTCCTAGAACAATGCCAAGACTCTCAGTTCAGGAGCAGCTTAATGTAAATTCAGCGTATTCTTACCTGCAAATGTTGAAGGTCATCTTCCTGAATATTCTGAGACAAGTTATATACCTGAAAGAGACAGTCAGAGAATTACAGCATAACATGAAACCATTATTTTACATTCACATAGTTTCTTTTATGTGTCTTGAGTATTTTTGCCCCCCAGGTACACAGAAAAGTCTAACTACCCAAAAGTCAGCAACTAGAAAGGTGTCATAGAACACATCTCAAACAAAAGTCACCTCCTTATTCAAAGCACTAGCAACAAAACCACTGGTGACCACCCTAATCCTTCTAGAACCATTTCTTTCCAAGGAAGCAAACCATAAAGGAATCAAGGAAGAATGCTTCAGTCAATCACCACACAGGTGTGAGACAAGAATTAAGAAGGCCTGTTAGCCATCCTCAAGTCTAAATGCTCTAGGATTCAGTGATCCAGCAGCTGTATCTCTGACACAGAAATAACCAGGTAGTCAATTCACTAGGCTTTTTTGCTTTCAAATCTTCCCAGAGAAATCTGTTTTCATCCAGGGAGCTTCATGACTGTTTCAATAGCACAAATAACGAACAGCAATAAACAAAAAGATGCATCAACAACCCAAAACTTATCCTAACCACAGGAACAAACCAACCAAACAAACAATCCACAGGACAGAAGTAGTGTTCTACATACTCCTGTTCGTTTTATGTTGTAGCATGTCTGAAGAAGGTCACTCCTCAAAAACCTGTTCGCTTTTGGCACATTTAAGGCACAAGTTTAAAAGCAGTTTTGAGCATAACACAAGAGAATTGTCATATTTTTAACTGATGCTTTAACAGTGGAAGCAGTTGTAAGTTTAGCTGATCACAGTATAACATCACCCCAAACTGTATCTAAAGTCTTAAAAAAGATTCTGTAACACATCTGTACACAATTGCTACTTTGACATCTTTTGAGGGGGAAGGGATTTCCCAGTTCTGTTAGCAATCTAACTCAGCTTGGCCTTGGATAACCTTGATTCCCCTGAGAAACTTATGTAGTTTATGTACTACACTGAAAATAAGACAAAGAACGAAATTTTAAATCACAGTTGGAGGAAGGTGAACTTTCTAGGTGTGGCTTGAGAGATATTCGATGCCTGTTCAGGACAGAGGATTCCTGTCACTGCCATTATTTTCCAGCACAGATATTCTCACCTGGACAGAACTTGTCATGGTGCTCAGAGCAAAAACCGTTGCACAGTCTTTGATAGTGGATTGGCTATCAAAGGCACCTTGGGTATCCATGAGTAGTACAGCAACCTAGAGAGTTTTAAAGAACAGCAATAGTTAACCAAACCATTTACATTTTCATACTCCAGGCCGCTGTGATAAATTATGTTTCAAGTAGAGCAAGTCTCTGCCCCTGCACCTACTTACTAAACCTCAGTCAGCTCCCTGCACACATGACACACATGCCTACAGCTGAGTAAGCAGCAGCCAGAGGGCCATGTCCTCAGCCTTAAGTCCCTGGCCTTGCCTAGTTACCTTCTCCTACAGAAATAGCCTCCCTTGGCCCAGTGGGGCACAGTGCAGTGGAACTGACAGCTCTCATTCACTGGAAGAACTTCAGTCTCAGCTGCAAATCTATCATAGTTCATCAGTGCTAAGAGTGAGACGTTTACTTTAAAAAAAAATACATTCTTAAAATAATTATTTTCAGAAGAAAATAAGACGATGTTGACTGTCTGCTGGAATGACAAGGAATGAAGTGAGTGAAAAAAAAGTAATCAGTCCAACTCCCATCTTTGGGATCTATTACAATTCCCTTTTTTCAGTTAGAGATGACTGATAAGCAAGAACAAGCAAGTGATTTGTTCCTGGAGCACAAGGAGATCCTCACAACACAACTGATTTTTACCCAGAGAAATGTTTGGTTAGCTGTGAAATTTGTTAAAACTTCCTGCACACCACTAAGCCACTATTTTTAAAATCCATGTCCCATATTAATTGGGCATCAGATGTTTCCTTTGCAAATGCAAAGAGTATGAAATTCAAATAACCTAGAACTGACAGTTGAGAACATGAACAGCTCCAAATCACCACCTGTACTATGAAGTATATATTAATAACATTTACACTTTGTTTCTGCATTAACAACTCCAATCAAACTTTGTAGTTAAACTGACTTAAGAGTTAAAAAAGACACACCAGCTTTGACCAGAATTGGGTGCCTTTTTTCCCCACTGTTAGACTTAGTCCTTTTTTATAGACTGCTTGTTAAAACTATATAGAAGGACCAGCCTCCAGACACTGAGGCTGTTTCCAGTGCTTACAGCCATGCATTACATTTCACTAAACACAACTACAAGATAGAGCATATTTTCACCCCTCAAAAACCAGTGTTTGTTACAGACCTCATTTCACCACAGCATTTGTCTGTATATGACATTTATAACCATTAAAGTTTTACAACATTCACGGGATAACCCACCCATCAGCCTGGATGGAGTAGACTTTGCCAAAACAAAGTACACTCAGAATGAGACTATTGTTGAATTTTTCTGCTGGGTTGTAATAATCAGTCTCCATCCTTTCACTGATTCTTACATTGATTCCAAATATGTTATGCAGCTTCTCAATGCAAAGGAAAGCAACCATTTTTGCACTGCTGCCATGAAACCTATTACATACATACTTAAGTCACAGAATCATAAAAATGGTTTAGGTTGGAAGGGATCTTTAAGATCATCTAGTTCCAACCCCCCTGCCATGGGCAGGGACACCTTCTAATAGACCAGGTTGCTCAGAGCCCTGCTGAACTTGGCCAGAGACACTTCCCGGGATGGGCCATCCACAGCCTCTGTTTTGTTAAAACAAAAACAAAACAAAACAAAAAACAAAAAACAAACAAACAAAAAAAAACCCCACAACTAAACGAAAACAAAACCCCCACAACACCTCCAAGGAAGACCATGAGTAAATCAAGGTAAGTCAAGCACCTACCTTTGTTCCATTAGGTTTATCAATTACAAACACTTCACTCCAAATCTGAATGCCAGTGGTTTCCCGTTCACATCCACCTCTCCATGTAAACCCAGTCAATGGCTCAGTGTTTCCACCTATCCAGCAAGGAGAAGTCTACAAAACAAAAGGAAAAGCTTATGTAAAACCAAGGAGGAGATTTTTATATTTTTTTAACATGCTATGTTTTAGCGGAATTCCACATTGTTCTTATATTTTCCTCAGAGCCATTGCAGTTGACAACACTACACAAAATATTAAAACACAAAGATACTCTGCTGTGTTTCAAGGATCATCCACAAAGTGAGACTATTGCATTTCAGTGGCTGCACAACTTTTCAGTCACTGAAGAGCATATGTGCACAGTTTGAGTCTCAAGCACTCAGAGCTATGAAGAACAGCTCAGTTTTGTCCACCAATTCCACTCATGCTCTTCTTTTACAGTTGAGAAGACTCAACTCAAACACAGCAGCATGTATTTTAACTACAGGAACAGCTAAACCTCTACAAGGGACAGAACCCCTGATCTTGACTTAACCCTCTCCCTTCCCCCTCACAAACAGCTGGCTAAGCATTTGAGTCCCTGAACTAACAAAAGCCAGTACAAGACTCTCAATGCCATCCTACAGAAGCCACAGAGAACAGGCAAGGATCAGAAGATCTACAATCTAGACTTGTCACAGTCAAAAAATAGTGTCCCCTAAGTGATTAGGATTCAAGAGAAAAGGTCATATTAAGAGTTGGATACATGTCAATCAACCTTGTCCATATTAAAATTTTATTGGGACGTTGCCCAGTTTGTGAAATAGTCGAGTACAGTTGGCAGCTAACATTCCTGGCTGAGGGAATTGTAATGAGGTCTTCAAGGACAGGCAACACAGAGTAGTGGCTCACACAGAGGAATCCAGCCATTATATGAGCACATTTAACTCAAAAATGTAGTTAATGTACCGGGTAAGAAAGGAGCACGAGCAGCACCCTGAGGAAGTTTCACTGTGATAGGTTTATATACACTGAAATCCTACACAAAAGAAGTGGCAGGCACACAACAGTTTAACTGATGAGGGAAGTTACAGAAAAACCTTTCTTTCACAGGCTGGAACACAGCAAGCTGGCAGAACAGAAAGAGACATTTAATGAATTTGCCTCCAACTGTCCAGAGTAGATTACTAGCCAGGAAAGTGTCCACTGAGAAGGTCAAGGTGGAAACTTCTCAATTCACTAGGCTATGGGTTCTACCTAGCTGACTCTGCACTGGCAGTTTTCAGAAAACAGTTCAAGATATTTCTTCACATTTCAGAAAACAGCATTGATTACCCAGGGGGTGCAAGGAATAAGAATACTTTAAACATCTAAGTGAAAGTGCTTATTTCTAAAAGGGGATGGAAAAAACACCTGCACACTTTCCTTATGTCTAACAGCACGCAGGCAAACAAACAATTCTGCAGCAGCACTCTCCCAAATGCTAACAGTGCCCCACTCAACTCTGCTATTTAGATCAAATGTGAGACAAGCAGATAAAAATTCAGAAAATGAACACAGATATCCAAGTAAAGAGATCTACAGGTCTTTAGAGGTAGGTTGTTTGGATTTGGGGTTGATTGGTTATGCATTTTTTTTTCTTTTGTTTATTTTGACAGGACACCTCTATCAGAGAGACTAAGCAAAACCTGAAAAGCTTTCCCCTGGAGTTTTTATCCCAGAAGATGCTTATGCTTCCATAGACCATTCTAGAAATCAAAGTTCCAGGCCTGTTTGTGCTTCAGTACACTCCAGGGTACAGTTTTGCAATGCTAAATCATATTTCACATGTACATGTCAATGGACTGTGGCTTTTTACTTTTTCAAAAGAATCTGTTACTTTATTCAACAATATGTTCCATTTTTCTTTTATACAAGAATACTTCATCCCATTTTGGTCTAGACATTATCCTTCTTTGTGATAATTCAGACCAAAATTATACATATGGTTTGAAAAGTCCCTCAATGAGCACTAAATATGACCCCATTTGATTTCATAGGTGATCTGAACCAAAGGAGACTTTGGTGTTTTAACTGGCACAACTTCACCTGAAGTCGCTTCACCTTATGGACAATGTTCTTAAGCCTGCCTCTAACTGACCTTCGCATCTGTTTGAAGCACTCCTGGCTTGTTACCCCCATCTTTCCTTAGCAGAAACTCAGTATTTTAAGTCTCCATCCATCAAGTTGGCTTGAAAGATATTCAAGAGATGGGAAGAGGAAAAAAAGGCCTCTAAAAGATAATTTCTCTAAATTTATTCTACACTAAGGAAAGACCCAACGCAGCTTTATTTGCAGAGTGCATTAGTACACAGTGCACCCTGAAGATTAATTCAAGGCAAGGTGACACCCCCGTAAAAAAAAAAAAAAAAAGCTTTTAAATCTAAACTTACAAGTGTTACTGCACCCAACTCCTACTGAGGCTTAAGATCACGGGATGCTTGCAGCAGCTTGCTGAGCACACAACTGCTGCTGCTCCATTTCAAATGAGCAATCACTACACTAACTATCAGTGCTTGAAATGAGATGTCCACCTTCCTGAAGTTAGTGAGCAACCTCAGCCATGCCGAGATCCTACCTGTGACTTCAGCTGGCACTAGTGAGATTTTCAGAATGGCAACTTTCCACATGACCTCCTGCCCTTGGTTTAAGACAAGAAGACAAGATTCTGAAGTTTCTTGGCAAGTTTTTCATCATGTATGTTAATATCCACAGGGCAGGACACCCCAAAATTGCTCGATTAGCCTATGAACTGAATGCAGTAGCTTTAGTATTCTGTGCAGGATCCAATATTTAGCTCACAGAAAATAAAGACTTGTAATTGAGCCTAACCTAAGATGGAGAGATCAGACTAAGTATTATAAAACTATACACCTCTCCTCCTGTGCTAAATTTGCATAAGCAGAGGATATCATTTGACTTCACACAACTCGAGAGTGCTCAAAAGAGGTGGTGTTGCACTTATCCTCTCTCATCCCCAACTTCCATCAATCAGTTTGCAGTTCTGATGCTTGTCAAACTCTTTCCCTAGCCCAGTTTATGTCACTGAGCTGGCAGGAAAACAGTTTGTCAAAGTGCAGTGTCTTCTGATGCATCACTGAGTTGGATCAGCTCTACTAAGGGCCTGCAAGCATTACAGCTTCAGAATGTAAGTGCCTGGCCAGAAGCAGCACATGGAGAGCAGACCTCTCTGCTTTTGTAAGAGACAGCTGTTACAGTAGATGGCCAAGCTTGCCTTTACCTTCCGTTTAAGAGAAACAAGTGGTATTTTGAAGGACACCTACAGAAAGCTGAGAAAAGTGACTGCACAATAAAGGAAACCAAAGCACAATACACAAGGCTGAAACAGCATTTCAATCTGCTTTGCTTTATCAACTTTTGTTTTATTTCACAATCTGAAAGTTAAGAGTATTTGCTTAAAGCCCAGCTCTCCTGTTTTTGAAGGGAATTAGCACTACCTCTACCCAGCCCAACATCTTGCTCAGACTGCTGCACTTGGGATTTTGGATTTTTCTTTTTTTGCAGGGGTCATTGGGTTTTTTGGTGTTGTTGTTTTTTTTTTTGTTCAGTTGGTTTTGTTTGGAACACAGACAGGACACAAGGTGGCTTATACATACACACAAAAGGCCACCACTGAACAGCTGTATCAAATGAAACATTTCTCCTCCCTAGGTTAAAACAGTACTAAGAAGTTGGAAGCACCAGCTTGCTACTCTGTATTCCTCCTACCATATCCTCAGGGTCTTTCTTACAGAGTTCTTGCTAAATCAGTGAGAGGAATTCAATAGCAGGCACTACTGGCATTGAGGGAAGGAAGTCTTCATCTGCCAACTATCAGCAGTTTCTTTGCAGTACTCCCATATTTCCTGTAACTGTAGGGTTCATCTTGTTTTCTACTTAAGCCAGCTAGCACAAACTCCAAAGAACAGTGACCAAAAAAAGAATCAGTTCTGGGTTTTTTTAGGAGGTTCAAAGAGCAACAAAACACTGACTTGTCAATATTCACTCTGCAGACTAAAAGGAACAGCACAACCTGTGACAGGCAGAAGTGTATGTTCACAGAAGACCCAACCCCACCTTCTCCATATAAGCCAAGGGTTCAAAGTATAGGAGTCAAAATACCACCCAAAAGCTACAAACTAAAAGAAGAAATTAAATTTTGGATCGGGTATTCATTGATCAATAACTTCAAAGGATTTTAAAGGTTACTGGATTGTGTTCAGAGACACATTCCAAGCAGCAAACAGGAAACTTCCCCCTTTTTGCCATACATCAGAATTAAGTAGATTTAGTCCTCCAATAGCTCTCTTGGTAAGACTTTTATTTTTGCAATAATGGGTAAAGTGAGTGGTACAATATGATTTCAGGAGATCAAGTCAAACAAAGCAAGACTTCTCCAAGCCACCACATGGATGAGCCCTTCCCCAGAGCTCAACTAGAAGGCCTCACATTCCCTCATTGAAGTTCTTCTCATGTCCACTTACACCAGGACACCCATAAGTTCCCCTGACAACCACAGGAAAATATATATTGAAAAACTGTCACTTAAATACATTTCTTGACAGTGCAGAAAGAGTAACTGGCTTCCCCATCCACCCAAATGAGTAAGAAAAATTTGACCTGCTATATTTGTGCCCAAGTTAACAAATGCAAAGGTGAATGACTAAAACACCAAACTGCTTTTCTCCTGCAGGAAAACTCCAGATTACTCACCCTGTTATACATGTATCTAAGCATGAAGTCCAGCAGAAAAGATTTTCCTTTGCGGAAAGCTCCTGCTACAGACACAACTACTATGTTAAGATCTTTAATGTGTTCCTGAAGCAAGATCTTTTCCAATGCTGCTTCATCTAATTCAAAGTTATGGTCATCTTCGTGAGCAAGGACAATCTGTATGGGGCGCGGCTTATCCAGTTCCACCTCGTCATCTGAGTCTGGCAGAGCATCTGAGTCAGGCAGGGCATCCTCCTCTTCTTCCTCATAATGCTTACCTGCAAATTGACAGGTGAGAACACATTAGAAAGTCAGAGCTTAGGGCACCAAACATGGTATTTTTGTGGTTTGTGGGGTTTCTTTGTTTGGTTTTTTTTTTGGTTTTTTAAGTGAAGCCTTGAGTTGGGCTTCCATGTCCAGTAGTTGAAGTGATGTTCATGGGAATGCATGTGCACAGCAAAGAGAGCCACAGTAGGTTCCCTGTACATTTTCATCACCTTTGTGTATAGTCTACATTTCAGACTTCAGCATTCTCTGTGTTTAAAAAAAAAAAAAAAAATCACAAAAAACCCCTTGATTTTCAGCTTCAAATCCCCTTTTAAAAGCTTCTTAAGTATAATTTCTATTAAAAATCAATGGGTTTCTTATCTGGGAAAAAAAGGAATAGTTTAAAATAAGCTCCAAAGAGGACCAAAATGGCCATTTTGTTATCAGCACCTTCTTATACTATTGTAAGGGAGTGGAGGGTGGGGAGAAATGAATGTTCCTGGCAGTTTTGCTTGCCAACATGTACAAGCAAAACCATTGATCTAGTATGGAACTCCAGGATAACACACACCAGATGCCTACTCTCCTCTCTAATTCCAACACATGATACCTGTTTCAAGTCTCAATACAAGACAGACTTCAGAGCACCTATTCACTGTTTGCAAGAAGAAGATAAACTCTTGAGCATGTTCAAGGCCTAGCACTCCTGGGATAAGAAAACCCAAAAACACTGGAAGTAGTGTCTGGTTTCATACTCTTCCTGGGACGCATTATTAAGCAAGACTGAGTAACAACTCTTTCAAAAATAGTTGAGACTATTTTATACACAATTTCATCATAAATACCCTTTCAGGATCAACCCATAGCTGAAAGAACTGTAACTCAGATTAGATTTAAGTTACTAATGAATTACAAGGTAACACAGCCCTTCAGAGATACACTATAATAGTACCAATATCCTATTTTCCTGACCTCTACAATTCGGAAGTTATTGGGTTAGAGGGTTAAAAGAAAACCAAACTGAGTTATCCAAGGTGAAACCTCCTCTCTTGTTCCAGCACCACAACATCAAAGTTTGCCCCACAGCAGAAATAAACTCTACCATTCCTGATCCCACTTTTCCTGGGAAGCATCTGAAAGTGGTTTTCTGCTTACAGAACTGCCTCCCACTCCAGACTTACATTTTGCCACCTTCTATTGGAACCCCATGTGCACAAACCTGATCGAGGCAGTTACTTATCTGCAGTTATCACACGGGAATTTAAGTACCCTGTCCCAGCCACGCTTGCAATTTCTAAGCACTGCTCTAACAAAGACAAAGCAGCTGCCACCTCCAGCTACTTGATGCACTGAGCGCAGGTACAGCACATGGCCCCCATGCTTCCCGAGGAAGAGCAGCCCACAGGAAGTGTTCTCTTGCAGGATGTGTCCATGAGGCACCATGGAACACACCAGTTTCATTCACTTATGGCAGAGAACCTGCCAGTACTCGGAGGATCTGCCAAGTCACTCTTGCCAGACTTTGCATCCCAGATACCATCCTCAGCAAGACCTATGAACAGTGCTCCAACACACCCTGTTTTGTGGATGTAATGAGACATTTGAGTTATGACTATGAACGTGAAAAACTGGTAACATGGTGACCCTGCAGTTTTTCCAGCAACTGCCTCTTTATCCAGTTCTGACAACATTTCATTTAATTGCAAATGACGGAAGATGTTTCCATTTCCAAGCATCAAATCTTGTGCTGCCTCAAAGGCCAATGGCACTAAATCTTAAAAAAATTTGGTTTGAATATATTAAGCTAGTGTGGTACTTGGTTTGAACAGGAAGTAAACTTGAATGCTTAAATCCTAAGCAGGTAGAACTAAACTCCAACATTATCCAAGTGGGTGTGCAGAGCAGCCCCCAGCACCACCCTAACTCAAACTGATTGATGAAGCAGGGCAACAAATTGATTATACTAGCAGGCCTGACAACTAGAAGCAGTAACTTTTAAAAGAGAAGCTGTCAGCAGGATATCAAACTATACAAACTACATTGACACAATATTGGTCACCACTTCAGAGGAAAAATCTCTCACCTTTGGCCTAAAGCTTTTGTATTCCCAGATATTAAACAAGCACTCTTTTTTGAAAGAGTTTAGAAAACAGGCTTTGCCCCATATAGGCAGGATCCTTTGTAGGCCAGAAAACTTGGGAGGATAGCCCAGGTACGAAGGTATGAAGATTTTGACAGTCAGAAAGAATGCCTTCAGTGTCACAGCCTAGAAACATAAAGGGAATAATTCTATTGATAAAAGCATTAAAGTTAGATAGTTCCAAGAAGAGATGCCTGTGTTTTAGCAAACATATTCACACAATGTTTTGAAGCCTCTGCTTCTAACACACGTCCCTGGCAACAAGTTTAACTTGTTGACTTAAAACAGCCTTATATTCTTTTATTTAAATGCAGTGAGATAGTGGTTTCGTAAACTATGGCAGACTGCAAAATAGTTTGAAGCTACATCTGCAGCTTTTCTTCATTCACTTGGAGCCTGACATTAACCATCTCGTCCTACCTGGAAGTCATCAAAACCCTGGCAAACCTCAAAAACCTCAAGCTGCAGCAGCATCCTTCTGCCACTGCAGAGCACAGCCACCCACAATGCCCCTTCAGGCCAAGCAGCTTTCTGAACATCAACTAGAATGGCCCTTTATCATTAGTTATTTATAAACAAGCAGATCCTCCCTATCACAAGTAGACAGCACTATCAAGAGCTTACACACAATATGCCCATTAAAAGCTCACAACATTTGTTAACAGCATTCTGCACCACTGAAGGTCATTAGCTCAGAGGGGACAGGAGACAGGATTCATCTTAGACCCTATTCAACTCCTATTAGATTTCACTTACCAGCAGAAATTGGAAAGTCAAGTCCAGACCATCAAGTTTGTTTGGAGTCAGGTTGGTTTGTTGGTCCTTTTTTTTTTTTTTTTTTTTTTTTACTAGCCAGCCTAATATATTTGAAAGTTCCCAACCTACCTAGAAAAAAGACCATCACTGACATCAATCAAGCACTTCAGAGGGTGGAGAACCACAGTGCTGACAGCTGTGAAGGAAACTTGATCCATCCAGAAGAGCTGGTTTGATAACTTCATGCTTGAGTGGCAGAGAACACCCCTCCTTTCAAAATTTTGAACTAGTTAGCAATTACCAGGACAGACACTGCACAAGTTAAGCATGTGAACTACAGAACAAGTGCTACTGCCCGTCCCAGCAGCATAATCAGCATATGCTAACCTGTCAGGTGTTCCTGGCAGACCTCACAGCCTTTTGTGGTCCTTTATGCTGCCTTCTGGCTGCTCACCCTCTTATTCTGGCTAGTCACTGTCTCAGGTAGCACTGGAGTACTTAGGAAGCCTTTCTAGAACACTTCAGCATCCTGAGCAGAGAGATCATCTTCCACTTCCAAGAATTACTTTCAGTGCAGTCTCTGGAAACAACGGTCAGGACAAGAAGCCCCACTTCACTGTCCAGTTTTCTGCAAAAGCATTGTAGTAAGTTGTCAAAGTAGTTCATAAAATAAACATGCTGATAGCACTGTCAAGTCAGGCCAGGAGATAATGAAATTCAGAACACGAAGCCCTGTTCCTCAGTTCTGTCCCCATCCTCGCCTGCCCCAGCACAGTCAGACTGTACTACTGAGAATTTAAGTTGATTTGTCCTAAAGCCCAGTCTAAGAACCAGAGACTACCCTAGGTTCTTGCAACAGTCAAATCCCAGCAAATCAAGTATAAAACAGATGAGGACTAACTGCAGAAGAGGTGCCATTCACAGAATGACCACTTCTACACTGAAGTATTCCTAGCCAACTGGACAGTAATTTGGACTTGCAAAGTCGATGGCAGCCTCCCTATTATAGGCCTCCATGACAATACATTTCAGTACTGCTACAGAGGCAACCAAAACAGACTTGTGTTCGGTTGCGGGGTTTGTTTGGTTTTTATAGGAAGTCTTTGATAAATCCAGTTCCACCCCAGTAATGGAGTTACCAACCCAGCACATCCACCCCAACACATTCACACTGAGAATGGTTTTTTCAGAGGCATGTTTCATGTTCACAACAGCCAGGCAACGCTGCCTCCTGCCACAGCACTAAAGACAGGCTGGTAGATTCACCCAGCTCAGTCACAGGGTCGTTTTCTATGCTACTGGAAAAGTGCACAGAAGACCTGGACCTCAGGCTTTTAATACATACAGAAAAGCTCTCATCTGTCAAAGCATGTGGCACTAGAACTTGTAGCGGTGTCGCAGGCATTTTTCTTTTTTCAAGATGTTCATCTGGCCTTCTGTACTACTGAAGTGACAGACTCCAGACCATGGTCCTGTCTATAGCTCTGCCTGGAGATGATGCACAAACATCATCAACTGGACCTGCCCCTGAAGTCTGCCATCCTTTCAGGGCTATTACTATGGCTGTTCACTAATCACTCCCTACTTCATTTTGGCTTCTTCCAACCTGAATTATTCAAATGGAACCTGTGGGCCAATCCACAGTTCTGACTGGCATAATCACTTCCTAACCTGGGTCAAACAGGGTAGGAGACTCAAGAGAAGCAACACTGTACAGCAAGACACAGAAGCAGACAGATTTGAATGGAAGCAAATATAGCCAAGATACTACCACTCAGCTTCCCTATAAACTTCTCACTCCACTCAGCAACAACTACAGCAGGACTACTGTTTGCAGAGATACCAAGCTAAGTATCCAGAACAAGCACCATTTGTTGAAATACTAAGCCAGATTTTGAGAACAGTAGCCTCTTGTGTAAGCAGACAGTATTTCAACTGAACAAACTCGACTAAATAACCCATTTCTTAAAGTATGAGGTAAAACGAAAAGCTAATTCCTGCTTCCTCTAAGTACACAGCCAGCAGCTGATGACCTACTTGTCCTGCAGTGTAAGAACACAAGAGTGAAAGCACTCAGCTACACCTGAGTGCTATGAAAATAAGAGACAGCCTGCTCTAAATGCAAATTCCTCCCTTTAAGCACATTAATTGAAATAAAGTACTAACATAGTTACCTTTAAGTTTCAACACAAATACAGCTTGAGCTCTTTAAACACATCATTCATACTCTTTCACAAAGGAAAAAAAAAAGCACACACTAATTGCTAACCTCGGGTTTACATACAGTATAGGTTTTTGATCAATGAGCACTGAATGACAACTAGTAACTGCTTCTCTGGGCAGTGGGTTGAACACAAACAACTGTACACAGATGCAAAACAACATTAAAATAAATTTAAATCCCATTTGCTTTTTAGTGGCATAAGACTTGGACTGTGAACGAAGCCTAAATAAGGCACTTTCATTAGTGTAGCTGTCTCTCATCAGTACTTCCTTTGCTCTACTACAAGGCTCTATTACAAGGAGTTTTGAGATCAAGCTGTACATCTTCTGGCTGGTAGCCTTAATATCTTGTTTGTACATAAATCTGCACTTTGCTACAGGTCCAATTTTAAATCAAGACTTCCAGTACCCCTGAATACTTCAGCATTCAGCATCTTCAGAACTCTTTTTCCTGGTGCTCTACAGACACCACACGTTTGGCTCCACACAACAGCGATCCACGCCTCCTGCTCATATTTCAATACAGACACACGATGGGTTTCCCCATCACCTCAGTGGTAAAGAGCAAGCAGAAGTGGGTTACACTAACCTCAAAACATCTGGCTTGAAATCTTGTTCAACTTCCTGAGGGAGTTCATGGCTTGATTCAAAATCTTAAAATAAGTTATCATGAGGAAACTGCTGCACTGCATTTAAATGTAATGCATTCTCTCAGAGCTTCACCCAGGAAGTTTTCCTTAGAGAGAAAGGAGAGGAAGTGCTTAAATGTTTCTTGTTTTGGTGTAGTGAAAGAACTAAAGTGTAGGCATGTGTGAACTGAGTTCCAGAGGACAGAAGAACAGGCTAACCTTCAAACCTTATTTGGACACATCTTCTGGGGGAAAAGAAAAAAAATCAACACTAGATTTAAGCCACAAAATTGTGCTCCCCTTTCTCCAGCAGTCCCACTCCACGCAATAAACTCACTTGAAAGCTATGGGGCTGCCACAGACCTTAATGCATCACTGCTTTCCTATTTCTGACTAGCAAATACTGCCAAGTAGCTCATTTTAAGGCCAGAAATAATTAAATGTTTTGAATATTTCAGCTATAAATAGCACTGATGAGCTAAGTTCTGAAGATTTGTTTGGACATCCAATAAGACTGACAGAGGAGTAGGGGTGAAGGGGGGAAGACACATTTAACTCTCTCTGTTCTTTCAGGGCAAAGGGATGTTAAAGGGACGGATCTAGAACTGTTACATAAACCGTGAGCTGAAGCGAGAAGCACCTGGAGCTACAATTCTGTCAGGCAAGGGGAAAAAGAAGATACTCTGATGACCTAGATACCTATGAAGCACCATAACTAATCAAACAATAGGCCTGTCTATTCCTAAGTGCCTTAAATTGATTCTCTGTTGAATGGTCTGCATGCATGCAGGAGCTCCCCCCTATACAAAATACTGATAAGATGGCATTTTGCATTCTCCATTTATGGGGACAAAAACACCAGAGAGAGACTTCTTATAATGAAGAGGTGTAGCCAAAAAAAGTCAACCCTCAAATTCAGCTATTCTCAGCAAATAACTACAAGTACAAGAATGTCAATAAGCAGAGAATAAGACAGAAGCAGCACAATCCCTAACACAACTCAGTAAGTTATATATATATATATAAATATAAAAGGACTGCTTTTCAGAAAGCATATCATGAACCTGGTAAGAAAGATACTTCTTCATACCTACAAGGAAAAACGTGAAAGGCAGGGATAGTGGCAAAGCATCCTTCTCATCCTTCTTCCCCTCTGCCCAAAACCCAGAGCTATTAACAGCACACTCACTGAAGGACCTAATAGAATCTTCTGTCCACAGTAAGGTTTACCAGGACTTTTCCAGCCCCCTCAGAGAATGCTGTATTAGAATACTAAGGGCAGATGAAAGCACTAAAAGGCCTCTTCCTCACCTTTTCCCCCCTCTTATCCATCACATAGGTTCTTGAGGATGGGAATGAAAATATACAGGATCTGACAGTGTACCAGTTCACCACTAACTCTGGAAATTGCAAGCGAAAGCCCCTTGGGAACACTGCAAGCAAACTGGATCCTTGCAGGTCACACACATTTAAACCAGGAAAACTTCCACTCGTATTCCAGAGTGATTTTGCTTAAGGTTGTTGCTCACCCAAGAAGTCGGTATTTTCTGATTGGTTTAGGCCATAACTACATTTTATGTACCTTGTATACATTCCTCACGTCAGCAGCCAAAAACGTGAACAATGATCATCTAACCTAAACCAACATTTTGAGCAAGAACAAAAGGGAGAAAAGAATAAGGCAAGAGATGCCAACTGCAGTTACCCCATGTCTGATCTTTAGATTGGCAGTCAGAACAGGTTTAGTCACCCAGATGTACCATGGCCACAGAGGAGCTCAGCAGAAAGCAGGGCAAGTTCTCCCTTTGGCTGTACAGGAAGGTAAGCCAAAGGGCCAGGTTTCAAACTTATTTCCAGGATAAACAAGCTGTCAGTCAGGAACACCAATACATTTAAGGAAACATAGTAAGCCAAAGAAGCTTCAACTTTTCTTTTTTGATCAAACTATGCTTTTAACAAGTTGAATGGCATCCTGGCTTTTATCAGCAGTTACCGTGGCCAGCAGGACCAGGGCAGTGATCGTCCACCTGAACTTAGCACTGGTGAGGCCACACCTCAAATACTGGGTTCAGTTTTGAGCCACTCACTACAAGAAAGACACTGAGGTGCTGGAGCGTGTCCAGAGAAGGTCAAAGAAGCTGGTGAAGGATTTGGAGCACAACTCCAAGCAGGAGCACCTGAGGTAGCTGGGGGAGTTTAGCCTGGGGAAAAGGAGGTTCAGAGGAGACCTTATCTCTCTCTACAACTACCTGAAAGGATACTGTAGTCAGGCAGGGGTCAGCCTCTTCTCCCAGGTAAAACGTGACAGGATGAGAAGAAAGGGCCTCAAATTGTGCCAGTGAAGGTCTAGATTGGATATTAGGAAACATTTCTTCATGGAAAGGGTGGTCAGGCATTGGAACAGGCTGGCTCAGAAAGTGGTGCTCACAAAACAAGTGGATGTGGCACTTGGGGACACGGTTGTAGTGAACATGGCAGTGTTGTGCTAACAACTGGACTCCATGATCTTAGAGGTCTTTTCCAACCTTAACGATTCTATGATGTTTCTAAGCAAAAATGAACTTTTAGCCCAGCCTCCAGTTTACACTCAGCTTCCCACCTCCCTTAAAGTTTCTGCAGCTAAGAGCCTCCCAGCCAGTTTTTCCAGCACTGAACCCCAGGATTCTGTTTCATTAGAAAGTTCTGCATTTCATTTCAAAGAATAAAGAGCAGTACAAGGAGAGTATAGGTTTACCTTATAAAACTGCCTTATCTAGATCACACAGTTTACAAAACTGATACAGTAACTACCTTCAGACACCTTCATGAAGAATTTCAATTTCTCCTTCTCCCTTCTTAACTGTTCTCAACCTGGCAGCGTCACTAACACCCACCAGATGAAAGGGAAGTGTGACGGAGGAAACACAACATGTGTCAACACAACTAACACCCAGATCAACAATGTGAATCAAAACAGGGAAAAGGTTCCACACAAGGCATAATTCAAGAGAAAAATCACATTTTGCATGTGTTCATTTTATCTCTACTGGAGGAAGAGATTTTTCTCACACAACTACAGCAAAAATAGTTTTTATCAGAGTTCCTGATGCTGAGCACAGAGAGGAGGAGGGCTGGATTTCCGTATCACTCTCCTGCAATTAACCCATAATAACTGATACAGTACCTAACTAAATACCTATCCTTCAGTGCCCTGCACCTACTACCACAGCTCCTGAGCCTCTGCCAGGCATCACTGCTGCTGCTACACACAAATCCCTTGCTAAGGCAACAGCTCAAAGTACATTAATTCTGCCAACAGGACAGTGCCAGTAACTGCCTCCTCTCCCTGTTGCCTCTTCAAGCCTGTTTCAACAGCACAGCTGAGTCTTAATCACCCACTCAAAGGACTCACCCACTCTTTCCCATTTCCAGCACCATGCTGCCTTTCCTGCTAATTTTGCCACATATCTAATGCTGCTTAGAATCAAGTCAGCTAAACAAACCAAACCAGCAGAAAAAGCAATCCAATACGAACAGCTTCCTACAAACTTTATCACCTCTTAGATAAGAATCCAATGAGCACTGGAACTGAAGACAAACAAAATGCAGAGCTACACAGCTTCCTCTGCAGGGCACAGGGTCGGTTCAGCTGGACTGTTGAACAGGACAGGGCTGCTTCCCTCTCTGTTGGCACCACTGTCCCAGGTCCAGGCACCAACTTATCTTGAACACAAACTGATGTGCTGTGCACTCTACAGCCTCTGAAACAGCTGTGCCAGCACAATTGAGGGGGAGACACAAACTGCTTGACTGGGCACTGGTGCCAAAAGAAAAGTTCAGCTCTGTGACTACAACCTAATTCAGCTGGAAAATTTCTCCAGATTCTCAAAACTCACAAGTACAGTTAAGAAGTGTGTTCATGTGGAAACTGACTTAGTGATATGTGAGAACGCTGCAAACACGGGGAGACAACTGGGCTGTAACTGGATCTGACTGCGTGCTGCCAAAGATTTGTCTCGATCTGAAAGTTCAGATTTAGGCTGGGCTAGCCAATACATTTGTTACCCTTCACTTAAAAACACAGTTTCCTTCCTTTACAAATTGAGGTTAGCACTAGTTTCAGTTTTGTCACTATCCCAGGCTAGGATGTGTAACTGGTGGGAAGACCTTGTGCTTGGCATAGTCCTTCTGGCAACAGAAGAGCATTCCCTGGATCATTTCTACTGAATATGCTGTAGCTGCTATGAGCTGTGTCTACTAAAGAATAGATTAATTTTGATTTCAAAATCACTAGTTAAGTTCTCACAGGGACAATATAAAACACCTACACTTCAGTAGCTCAGTTCCACACAATAAGCACCTTTGGATGTTCAAAGGGCTCAAGACTTACCCACTTCCCTAAGCATCTTTAACATCATTCACAACACTTGACACCATCAGTCACTGCTAGCAAAACAAGCACTTTTCTATTTCAAACTGCATTTTCCCAGGACAGGAAATGCCATTGTCATGTATGCACTGACCAGTCAAGCCCAGTGGTATAGAAGTGAGAGGAAAGAATTACCTCTTTTACACAATCTCAGAGGTAAGACAAGCCACACTTAAAAAGAACAAACACAGAAGGGAGCTGGTTACTACTTCTCTTTACATCAAGTTCTCAAACTTGTCTAAATACATCTAGCCAATCTGACTGCTTTTCTACAAGCCAGCACACCACACCATATGTTGAAACCACAAAAGGTTTAATATACATCTTTCACTTGGGTGGAGAAAGAAGAGGGAAACACAACCCTACAGAGACTGTACGTTTTAACACTCCCCCCCCAACCAACAGTTTAGTCTCTGTAGATCATATTTAGTGTCCTCATTCTGTGGACCCATGAAATCTTCCCTTATAACATGTAGAGTAAACACTGGAGACAAAAGTCCAGGATTAGAAGATGAACTGAAACAGAGATAGAGAGCAGTGTGCTCCTCTTCAAAGCTCACAAAAGCTTAATCTAGTCCTAATGCACTACAGAAATAAGTCAACAACAGATTACACTAAAGAACAGCTTAGTTTGATATTTGATTAACGAAACAGTGATATGTCTGCAACTCAAAGTACTTAGACCAAGACTCTAAGAATAATATTCTGTCTTTCACAAGCCAACTTCCAACCTCTTCAAAAGCACCAAATTGCATTTCGATAGTCTTCTCAAACAAGCAGGATCCCTCATAGCATCTGAAGGTCCCACAAGTATTTAATCACACTGGCTATCTAAATGTTGCAAGTACATTTTTTCTATTGAAAGAAATAAGCTTGAAAGCAGAACTTGCATTTCTTAGTGATCCTACCACATTTTATTTTGAAAGGTTTTTTTCCTTTTAAATCTCAGAGTCTAAGACATGAAAAGTTTTCAGTAGTTATTTATTTCTACAGTACTATTAGCTCTAGAAAATACCCCAGTTTTGTGTCCCAACCCTCAAAAGCATTACTTACTGCATTACTTACTGCACTTTTCGAAACAATTTCTGTACTAACAAATCTGACATACCAGCACGTAGAAAGATTTCTTTTAAGAATTTTGCACTGCATTCTTTCCCTATCCTCATGACAAGCTTAAGACTTTGTTGCTTGAAAGATAAGTGATAACTGCCTTGAGGGCAGTTTTAAGGCCATGTTTGGAATTACACTGCTGTCGTGATCAGAAATAGTTCTTCAGTATTAGTTCAGGATTACAAAGTATTTAAGCAATTTAATTCTCTCAAAAGCAAGATGACTTCTTGTTTTAAGAAAGTGATTTGATTATATCAAGAACCTTAAACTCAATTTTCTAAAGCAGTCATTTTGACTACTATTCTATGTTTAAGCAATACATTAAAGGGGGCAAAGCTTCTGTCTCCATGCCCAGCACTTCACGTACTTGGACTGACTGTTCCTGCCCTGAAATCAGTACTGTTACGATTCCCATATTAGGCAAAGGATTGACAGATTGTACCTTTTATTTCCCAACTGTTTACAGTTCCCCAAGTAGATCACACCCCACAGATCAAGGTATATAAACAGGCACAAGTAAAAGCCAGAAGACCCTTTCTTTCATGCAGAAGAGGTGAAGCAGGAGATTAGGACAGCACTGCAAGTTTGCAGGCAGTAGTATCACAGGATAAGGCTTAAAGAGACAGTTAAAATAACTGCACTTATTCTTCCACTCAGCAGTACCACCCCATTCAAGAAGATAAGAGGTGAGAACAACTTTTCCAAGTATGCCCAACACACAGAAAGCAGTCCTAACTAATATGTCAGTACAAGCAGTTGACAGATGTTCTCCAACAAGTTTCTGTAATTTTAAAACCAAGTAAAAAAAAAGCCACCTTGACATCCTGAAACCATTATAAAACACATTGCTCAAAAGACACTCCGTATATTTTACTGAAACCAATAGGAACTTGTAAATTCATCATGTTTATCTCTACGGTGATAGTGGGAAAATAAACATATTATAATTTGACACTAACTACAGACTGAAACATGATCCTGATCTAACTGGAACAACAACTGCATAAAAGCAAATTAAGTTCTTCTCTCAAACATCAATTCACTAGAAATTACATTCTACACTCCATGTCTATAACATGTACAGCATCTTATTAGTTCACGTCTTGAACATTTTGGCTTCTACTCCAAACTTTTAAGAGAAACCTCCCATGACTTGCAGTAGCACACAAACTCCATCCTGCCATGCAAAAATTACCCATATATAGGGCTGAAATTGCAACCATCATTTGCTCATCATCTGCACTGAAAATAGATCTGGAAATACATTTAGCACAGGAAAGAAAAAAACTACATGAGACACCTCCCCTCCTAGTAAAACATACAAGAATAACCCTCATTCTGTACACAAGGTGTAAATACAGGCCCAGTAACCAAACTGTAAACAAATTCCCTTTCCAAAAGGAATCTTTTGTGCAGTCTTACAGTTCTGACAGCTCTCCTACCTATTCTTCCATGATAGAGAAGAGCAGGGCATTCTTTTAAAGGAAGCTGGTCTTTCATTAATCATTTCTGGAAAGGCCCAAATGGACTCTTTCACTTTAAATTTGATTCCCTATTAGTCCTGCTCATGAGTTCATCAAGTGAGCATCAGACAGGACACCCAATATCCAGCTTACCTGCATTCACTCAGGTAACTTTTGCTGGACTGCTTTGGATGCTACATGGCTCAGTAATGCAATCTTTGGTGGCAAATATTCTACTTTAAGTTTTTCCAAACTTAAAGATAAGCCAGCCACTAACCATTATAAAATAAGCATAGCTTCCCCCCCCCCCCCCCCCGTTTTTAATTACTGGAAGAAGATATTGATTTAGCTTCACGGATCACACTGAGCACAAAGACCTACTATTCTCACACTAGAATGAGATCTAAACTAGTATTGTTACTTCAAGGAGTAACATCCCCGCGGAGCAGCCGCAACAGGTTCCAGACAAACTAAGTAGATAACTTTGGGAGGTTATTCACATGCTTACACATGCTATGGAGACAATTCACTAAGTGACTTTTACCAGCTATGGCACTGGCACTTTTACCAGCTATGGCACTGCAGTGGGGGGACAGCAAGGTCCTTGCTTTGCTGCGGAGCGAGAACTCCAGTTAAACACCAGCTTGCCAAGCATTACCTTGTGCCTCAGAACATCTCCCACTAACTCATTTGCACACTTACAAAAACCAACGGGTTTCAAGTCTTACGAAATACATTTAGTCAAATCAGAATTACCAGTGGAAGAGGAAAGACAGATATTTGAACTTCTCAGATTTCATTCCGTGTTTCTTAAGAGGGCAGTGGTTCAAATTCCAAGTTTAAATACCTTCCTCCAATCTTTGGAGTTGGAGAAAGGAACTTCAAAAATTCCTCCAACTTTTATATTCAAAGTGTTTCAAAGAGCTTGGCAAGCACAAAATCTCTGTTTCTTGGAAATGAACACTACATAAAATATATATTCAGAAATAAACAGAAGTTAAAGGTCAGGCAAGTTAGTGACCAATGCTCTCAGAACATCAGTTCCTATTGGGTATTCATTTGCTGCTGGGAATGTCTTGATTATAATCCTTGTCCTAACAGACATCATTTATTTCTTATCAGTCATTTCTTTGCACCTAACTGAAATAGCAGACGTCAATCTGAGCGATGATTTCACATATTCAAACTTGCTCATTTGCTTGTTCTGGTCTTTAAGACACAAATCCCAAGCCCACAAATGTATTCATGTAAATCAACTCCCTCCACAGCACTATGACCTCAAAATCAGCTACAGGATGAGATAATATTCTTCGTTATCAACAAGCTTCCAAGAACAAGCAAAGCTACTTCTGTCTTTCCTCTAGGACATCTTAAAAAGTTCACATCACTGAAAATGCTTTAAAAAAGGAACACAGTCCTTCTCCAGCAAGAGCAAAGTCTTAAGAACCACCATATAATGGTTGTACCATATATAAGTATTTCTGAAAATTTTCAGTTGTTTGAAAACAACAAATACATCTTGCCTATGCAGAAACTTAGAAAATATTTTTTGTGCCTTGTTCACCTTACGTAGTTGAGGTTAAAGACAAAACCTAAAATACTAATAACTGGTATAGTAAGTTTAAGAAGTTAATGCAGCATTTAGCAAAAAGTTGGAGAAATGCACTCCAAGCTGGCAGCTCACAGATCACACTGTAGGCACAGCATGCAGCAACAGTTTAAAGAAACCCGAAAAACAAGGCAACGATTCAGCCTGATTTTAAAGTTTAAAACTTCCCATTCAAGGACTGCCATGAATATCAAAAATCATCCCAGGGATGGGGCCTGTTCATAAGAGCACTGCAAGAACAAAAGCAACTTCAAACCTAACTTACGTAAGGTGACGTGTAAGTAAATTTGGCAGTTTTCCTCATGAATGTCCTTGCAACAGAAACTTCCATGAACTGTGATAAGATGTACAACAGGCACAAAGTTAAAACTAGGGTGGAGACTAACACCACTGCAGTTCAGTACCAAAACAAGGACACAGAACTTAATTTACCTGCATTTCCATCTGCTTATTACACCTGGTTTTGAAGTTCAGGCAAAACTCAACAGTTGGACAGGATGTGACACTGCCATCAGGAGATAAGTGCTCTTCCATTACACTGGAGGAAAATCCCCAGCCCTTCTCCCCTGCTTTATCCAGGCTACCAGCACGAGGTAGTGTCCCTATTATTATTAGGACAAGAAGAGAAAATAATGCCTCATCTATCACAGTAACTGTCTCCAGCCAGTGGTGCTTTATAAGTACAATCAGTAAGCAAACATTGATCACTGATATTTAACCAAACCCCAGGGACTGCAGTCAGCACAAGGTACCTAAGAAGTGTCAGGACTCCTTCAAGACCTGGTTCAAGCACTCCTGTCCATCCAACATTAACAAGAGCTGCCTGGCCTCCTAAACCAGGAGAGACTGTCACATTTAAAGGAATCCTTTTACAGTAGTTCAAGTAAAACCGTTCTGCACCCAAACTATTTCAGAAACGTTTTTAAGTTGCAAGCAAGTGAACATGAAAAGGAAAGAACACAGCCTTCCTCAACCCCACTCACTGCTTTCAAAATCATTTCAGTTGAAAAAGCAAAGAGCTATTGCTATTATTTGAGGAGGTGCTGTGACACCATTAGTGACTTCAGGGTAAGTTAGAACATAACAGCTGTTAAGCAACACTTAGTAATGGTACAAGAGGAGTTACAGGACTCTCCTGTTACATTTCTCTTCTTGTAACTATTCCAACCTACCACTCTGCTTTATTTCACTGTACAGAAGGCCCTTCTGCAGGCAAGCACAGATCATCCACAGCTGTACATGCACATCCTATCACCAAAGTTATTCCATGACTAAAGTACACAAGCAAAATGTGCATGTTTCCACTGCTAATGATGACACAGCTAATTAAAGGCCATTTATTACAGGTGTGCTGGTGCTTTTATGACCCTGAGAAAGTTATGCAATAATCTAATGCTTTGAGATTATTAAACAACATAGTGGCAAAAACACAAGAGAACTGCCAAAGGAAAACAAGCAGTGCTGGGAGGGAGAGAAATCAGCACTTGAGCAGTAAAGCAGTATCATATCCTCAATTTCGATCTCTGGACTCTTAAATTATTAAAATTGCAATACTGCCAAACACAATCAAACTTTTCCACGTGCTCTGAAGCACTGCCTTTTCCTCCCTGTAAATCAAGCCAGGTGAGTTGTCACTCTGCATCTCCTAGTTTATAGTGTGGTTAGATTTCCCAGTCTCTAGCTGGCTTGCAAATCAAGCAATTGAAACCAACAGTGGCATACGGCATCTGCTGGGTTTTGTTTAAACTGTGCCCAGTCCAATCGTGCTGCTTCCAAATTAAGTGAGAGTTACACAACAAATATGTTAATATAGTTCGGCGTTCCAGCGCAGCGCTAAAAACCTCACATGATCCAACTCATGTGTACAACCCTCACAAGTCCCAGGTGCCCCCTCTCACACAGCGTACGGCAGAGACACTGCTACGAGCTCTCAGCTTTTAAACTGTTCTTGATGAATAACCATACTTTAAAAAAAAACACACTGCGCAGGCTCCAGCACGCCCGGGGCTAAAACACCGCGCCGAAGCCAGGTCCCATCGCCACCAGAGGATAGATTACCAGCGAGAGCAGCGCTGACAGCGGAGTGCACCGGGTCCATGCGGGGTCCGGACCGGCGCGGGTCAGTCCCCTCCTTCCCGGAGCTGCTCCCTCCTTCAGCGGACGCGGCTCCGGGAAAGCCAGGCTGCCTGGCTCCGCTCCCGACACTGTGCCAGGCGAGCGCCCCACGGCCCGGGGGCCCCTCCGGGCCGCCCCCCAACCCCGGCGCCTCAAGGGGCCGATGCGCACTCGGGCGGACGGCCCG